>NC_092257.1:18897912-18925412 GCF_036320965.1 Panulirus ornatus | reverse complement strand
CCCCAGATTCTTTCACCAGCATAGAAAAAAAAAGAAGAAGTCATCAAATAATGTCTTTTACTGGACGTGAGAAACGACGCCCCCCCAAAAAAAAGAAAAAATTACCAAGGCGTCATCTGACTTTGGACGCTGGCTACAACCCAGACCAGAACACAAGCAAGGCATCAACGTACTTAAAGCTGACCCCCAAGTAACCACACGAGGGAGGACCGCCCGTCTCGTACCACCACCACAAACACCTGTTGCCGCGGGAGGACGTGTGTAGGGGACGAACACCTCCCCTTAAAATGGCATTCGATCTTCTTCCCGTGTCTTTGCCATAGGCCACCTGCCGGCCACCGGAGACACTATCGAAACATCTTCTAGCCTCGTTCGTACCTTCCTGGAACACGCAGCGGCATCGGGTTTCCAGCCCCCAGTTCATCAAATGGCCCCACAGACTCAGGTTTCCAGCCACCAGTTCATCAAATGGCCCCACAGACTCAGTTTTCCAGCCACCAGTTCATCAAATGGCCCCACAGACTCAGTTTTCCAGCCACCAGTTCATCAAATGGCCCCACAGACTCAGTTTTCCAGCCCCCAGTTCATCAAATGGCTCCACAGACTCAGTTTTCCAGCCTCCAGTTCATCAAATGGCCCCACAGACTCAGGTTTCCAGCCCCCAGTTCATCAAATGGCCCCACAGACTCAGTTTTCCAGCCCCAGTTCATCAAATGGCCCCACAGACTCAGTTTTCCAGCCACCAGTTCATCAAATGGCTCCACAGACCCAGTTTTCCAGCCACTAGTTCATCAAATAGCTCCACAGACTCAGTTTTCCAGCCACCAGTTCATCAAATGGCCCCACAGACTCAGGTTTCCAGCCCCAGTTCATCAAATGGCCCCACAGACTCAGGTTTCCAGCCCCAGTTCATCAAATGGCTCCACAGACTCAGTTTTCCAGCCCCCAGTTCATCAAATGGCCCCACAGACTCAGTTTTCCAGCCTCCAGTTCATCAAATGGCCCCACAGACTCAGGTTTCCAGCCCCAGTTCATCAAATGGCCCCACAGACTCAGGTTTCCAGCCCCAGTTCATCAAATGGCCCCACAGACTCAGTTTTCCAGCCACCAGTTCATCAAATGGCCCCACAGACTCAGGTTTCCAGCCCCAGTTCATCAAATGGCCCCACAGACTCAGGTTTCCAGCCCCAGTTCATCAAATGGCCCCACAGACTCAGGTTTCCAGCCCCAGTTCATCAAATGGCTCCACAGACCCAGTTTTCCAGCCACCAGTTCATCAAATGGCCCCACAGACTCAGGTTTCCAGCCCCAGTTCATCAAATGGCCCCACAGACTCAGGTTTCCAGCCCCAGTTCATCAAATGGCCCCACAGACTCAGGTTTCCAGCCCCAGTTCATCAAATGGCCCCACAGACTCAGGTTTCCAGCCCCAGTTCATCAAATGGCTCCACAGACCCAGTTTTCCAGCCACCAGTTCATCAAATGGCCCCACAGACTCAGGTTTCCAGCCCCAGTTCATCAAATGGCCCCACAGACTCAGGTTTCCAGCCCCAGTTCATCAAATGGCCCCACAGACTCAGGTTTCCAGCCCCAGTTCATCAAATGGCCCCACAGACTCAGGTTTCCAGCCCCAGTTCATCAAATGGCCCCACAGACTCAGGTTTCCAGCCCCAGTTCATCAAATGGCCCCACAGACTCAGGTTTCCAGCCCCAGTTCATCAAATGGCCCCACAGACTCAGGTTTCCAGCCCCAGTTCATCAAATGGCCCCACAGACTCAGGTTTCCAGCCCCAGTTCATCAAATGGCCCCACAGACTCAGGTTTCCAGCCCCAGTTCATCAAATGGCTCCACAGACTCAGTTTTCCAGCCACCAGTTCATCAAATGGCCCCACAGACTCAGGTTTCCAGCCCCAGTTCATCAAATGGCCCCACAGACTCAGGTTTCCAGCCCCAGTTCATCAAATGGCCCCACAGACTCAGGTTTCCAGCCCCAGTTCATCAAATGGCTCCACAGACTCAGTTTTCCAGCCTCCAGTTCATCAAATGGCTCCACAGACTCAGTTTTCCAGCCTCCAGTTCATCAAATGGCCCCACAGACTCAGTTTTCCAGCCACCAGTTCATCAAATGGCCCCACAGACTCAGGTTTCCAGCCCCAGTTCATCAAATGGCCCCACAGACTCAGTTTTCCAGCCACCAGTTCATCAAATGGCCCCACAGACTCAGGTTTCCAGCCCCAGTTCATCAAATGGCTCCACAGACTCAGTTTTCCAGCCCCAGTTCATCAAATGGCCCCACAGACTCAGTTTTCCAGCCCCAGTTCATCAAATGGCCCCACAGACTCAGTTTTCCAGCCACCAGTTCATCAAATGGCCCCACAGACTCAGTTTTCCAGCCACCAGTTCATCAAATGGCCCCACAGACTCAGGTTTCCAGCCCCAGTTCATCAAATGGCCCCACAGACTCAGGTTTCCAGCCCCAGTTCATCAAATGGCCCCACAGACTCAGGTTTCCAGCCCCAGTTCATCAAATGGCCCCACAGACTCAGGTTTCCAGCCCCAGTTCATCAAATGGCTCCACAGACCCAGTTTTCCAGCCACCAGTTCATCAAATGGCTCCACAGACCCAGTTTTCCAGCCACCAGTTCATCAAATGGCCCCACAGACTCAGGTTTCCAGCCCCAGTTCATCAAATGGCCCCACAGACTCAGGTTTCCAGCCCCAGTTCATCAAATGGCCCCACAGACTCAGGTTTCCAGCCCCAGTTCATCAAATGGCCCCACAGACTCAGGTTTCCAGCCCCAGTTCATCAAATGGCTCCACAGACCCAGTTTTCCAGCCACCAGTTCATCAAATGGCTCCACAGACTCAGTTTTCCAGCCTCCAGTTCATCAAATGGCCCCACAGACTCAGTTTTCCAGCCACCAGTTCATCAAATGGCTCCACAGACTCAGTTTTCCAGCCCCAGTTCATCAAATGGCCCCACAGACTCAGGTTTCCAGCCCCAGTTCATCAAATGGCCCCACAGACTCAGGTTTCCAGCCCCAGTTCATCAAATGGCCCCACAGACTCAGGTTTCCAGCCCCAGTTCATCAAATGGCCCCACAGACTCAGTTTTCCAGCCCCAGTTCATCAAATGGCCCCACAGACTCAGTTTTCCAGCCACCAGTTCATCAAATGGCCCCACAGACTCAGGTTTCCAGCCCCAGTTCATCAAATGGCCCCACAGACTCAGGTTTCCAGCCCCAGTTCATCAAATGGCCCCACAGACTCAGGTTTCCAGCCCCAGTTCATCAAATGGCCCCACAGACTCAGGTTTCCAGCCCCAGTTCATCAAATGGCCCCACAGACTCAGGTTTCCAGCCCCAGTTCATCAAATGGCCCCACAGACTCAGGTTTCCAGCCCCAGTTCATCAAATGGCCCCACAGACTCAGGTTTCCAGCCCCAGTTCATCAAATGGCCCCACAGACTCAGGTTTCCAGCCCCAGTTCATCAAATGGCCCCACAGACTCAGGTTTCCAGCCCCAGTTCATCAAATGGCCCCACAGACTCAGGTTTCCAGCCCCAGTTCATCAAATGGCCCCACAGACTCAGGTTTCCAGCCCCAGTTCATCAAATGGCCCCACAGACTCAGGTTTCCAGCCCCAGTTCATCAAATGGCTCCACAGACTCAGTTTTCCAGCCCCAGTTCATCAAATGGCCCCACAGACTCAGGTTTCCAGCCCCAGTTCATCAAATGGCCCCACAGACTCAGGTTTCCAGCCCCAGTTCATCAAATGGCCCCACAGACTCAGGTTTCCAGCCCCAGTTCATCAAATGGCCCCACAGACTCAGGTTTCCAGCCCCAGTTCATCAAATGGCCCCACAGACTCAGGTTTCCAGCCCCAGTTCATCAAATGGCCCCACAGACTCAGGTTTCCAGCCCCAGTTCATCAAATGGCCCCACAGACTCAGGTTTCCAGCCCCAGTTCATCAAATGGCCCCACAGACTCAGGTTTCCAGCCCCAGTTCATCAAATGGCCCCACAGACTCAGGTTTCCAGCCCCAGTTCATCAAATGGCCCCACAGACTCAGGTTTCCAGCCCCAGTTCATCAAATGGCCCCACAGACTCAGGTTTCCAGCCCCAGTTCATCAAATGGCCCCACAGACTCAGGTTTCCAGCCCCAGTTCATCAAATGGCCCCACAGACTCAGGTTTCCAGCCCCAGTTCATCAAATGGCCCCACAGACTCAGGTTTCCAGCCCCAGTTCATCAAATGGCCCCACAGACTCAGGTTTCCAGCCCCAGTTCATCAAATGGCCCCACAGACTCAGGTTTCCAGCCCCAGTTCATCAAATGGCCCCACAGACTCAGGTTTCCAGCCCCAGTTCATCAAATGGCCCCACAGACTCAGGTTTCCAGCCCCAGTTCATCAAATGGCCCCACAGACTCAGGTTTCCAGCCCCAGTTCATCAAATGGCCCCACAGACTCAGGTTTCCAGCCCCAGTTCATCAAATGGCCCCACAGACTCAGGTTTCCAGCCCCAGTTCATCAAATGGCCCCACAGACTCAGTTTTCCAGCCTCCAGTTCATCAAATGGCTCCACAGACTCAGTTTTCCAGCCACCAGTTCATCAAATGGCCCCACAGACTCAGGTTTCCAGCCCCAGTTCATCAAATGGCCCCACAGACTCAGTTTTCCAGCCACCAGTTCATCAAATGGCCCCACAGACTCAGGTTTCCAGCCCCAGTTCATCAAATGGCCCCACAGACTCAGTTTTCCAGCCTCCAGTTCATCAAATGGCCCCACAGACTCAGGTTTCCAGCCCCAGTTCATCAAATGGCCCCACAGACTCAGGTTTCCAGCCCCAGTTCATCAAATGGCCCCACAGACTCAGGTTTCCAGCCCCAGTTCATCAAATGGCCCCACAGACTCAGGTTTCCAGCCCCAGTTCATCAAATGGCTCCACAGACTCAGTTTTCCAGCCCCAGTTCATCAAATGGCTCCACAGACTCAGTTTTCCAGCCACCAGTTCATCAAATGGCCCCACAGACTCAGGTTTCCAGCCCCAGTTCATCAAATGGCCCCACAGACTCAGGTTTCCAGCCCCAGTTCATCAAATGGCCCCACAGACTCAGGTTTCCAGCCCCAGTTCATCAAATGGCCCCACAGACTCAGGTTTCCAGCCCCAGTTCATCAAATGGCCCCACAGACTCAGTTTTCCAGCCTCCAGTTCATCAAATGGCCCCACAGACTCAGGTTTCCAGCCTCCAGTTCATCAAATGGCTCCACAGACTCAGTTTTCCAGCCTCCAGTTCATCAAATGGCTCCACAGACTCAGTTTTCCAGCCTCCAGTTCATCAAATGGCCCCACAGACTCAGTTTTCCAGCCTCCAGTTCATCAAATGGCCCCACAGACTCAGTTTTCCAGCCACCAGTTCATCAAATGGCTCCACAGACCCAGTTTTCCAGCCACCAGTTCATCAAATGGCCCCACAGACTCAGTTTTCCAGCCACCAGTTCATCAAATGGCCCCACAGACTCAGTTTTCCAGCCACCAGTTCATCAAATGGCTCCACAGACCCAGTTTTCCAGCCACCAGTTCATCAAATGGCCCCACAGACTCAGTTTTCCAGCCTCCAGTTCATCAAATGGCTCCACAGACTCAGTTTTCCAGCCTCCAGTTCATCAAATGGCCCCACAGACTCAGGTTTCCAGCCCCAGTTCATCAAATGGCCCCACAGACTCAGGTTTCCAGCCCCAGTTCATCAAATGGCCCCACAGACTCAGGTTTCCAGCCCCAGTTCATCAAATGGCCCCACAGACTCAGGTTTCCAGCCCCAGTTCATCAAATGGCCCCACAGACTCAGTTTTCCAGCCACCAGTTCATCAAATGGCCCCACAGACTCAGGTTTCCAGCCCCAGTTCATCAAATGGCCCCACAGACTCAGTTTTCCAGCCACCAGTTCATCAAATGGCCCCACAGACTCAGTTTTCCAGCCACCAGTTCATCAAATGGCCCCACAGACTCAGGTTTCCAGCCCCAGTTCATCAAATGGCCCCACAGACTCAGGTTTCCAGCCCCAGTTCATCAAATGGCCCCACAGACTCAGGTTTCCAGCCCCAGTTCATCAAATGGCTCCACAGACTCAGTTTTCCAGCCCCAGTTCATCAAATGGCCCCACAGACTCAGGTTTCCAGCCCCAGTTCATCAAATGGCCCCACAGACTCAGTTTTCCAGCCACCAGTTCATCAAATGGCCCCACAGACTCAGTTTTCCAGCCTCCAGTTCATCAAATGGCTCCACAGACTCAGTTTTCCAGCCACCAGTTCATCAAATGGCCCCACAGACTCAGGTTTCCAGCCCCAGTTCATCAAATGGCCCCACAGACTCAGGTTTCCAGCCCCAGTTCATCAAATGGCCCCACAGACTCAGTTTTCCAGCCACCAGTTCATCAAATGGCCCCACAGACTCAGTTTTCCAGCCTCCAGTTCATCAAATGGCCCCACAGACTCAGGTTTCCAGCCCCAGTTCATCAAATGGCTCCACAGACTCAGTTTTCCAGCCTCCAGTTCATCAAATGGCCCCACAGACTCAGTTTTCCAGCCCCAGTTCATCAAATGGCTCCACAGACCCAGTTTTCCAGCCACCAGTTCATCAAATGGCCCCACAGACTCAGTTTTCCAGCCCCAGTTCATCAAATGGCCCCACAGACTCAGTTTTCCAGCCACCAGTTCATCAAATGGCCCCACAGACTCAGGTTTCCAGCCCCAGTTCATCAAATGGCCCCACAGACTCAGTTTTCCAGCCACCAGTTCATCAAATGGCCCCACAGACTCAGTTTTCCAGCCCCAGTTCATCAAATGGCCCCACAGACTCAGGTTTCCAGCCCCAGTTCATCAAATGGCCCCACAGACTCAGTTTTCCAGCCACCAGTTCATCAAATGGCCCCACAGACTCAGGTTTCCAGCCCCAGTTCATCAAATGGCCCCACAGACTCAGGTTTCCAGCCCCAGTTCATCAAATGGCCCCACAGACTCAGGTTTCCAGCCCCAGTTCATCAAATGGCTCCACAGACTCAGTTTTCCAGCCTCCAGTTCATCAAATGGCCCCACAGACTCAGTTTTCCAGCCACCAGTTCATCAAATGGCTCCACAGACTCAGTTTTCCAGCCTCCAGTTCATCAAATGGCCCCACAGACTCAGGTTTCCAGCCCCAGTTCATCAAATGGCTCCACAGACCCAGTTTTCCAGCCACCAGTTCATCAAATGGCCCCACAGACTCAGGTTTCCAGCCCCAGTTCATCAAATGGCTCCACAGACTCAGTTTTCCAGCCTCCAGTTCATCAAATGGCTCCACAGACTCAGTTTTCCAGCCACCAGTTCATCAAATGGCTCCACAGACTCAGTTTTCCAGCCTCCAGTTCATCAAATGGCCCCACAGACTCAGGTTTCCAGCCCCAGTTCATCAAATGGCTCCACAGACTCAGTTTTCCAGCCTCCAGTTCATCAAATGGCCCCACAGACTCAGGTTTCCAGCCCCAGTTCATCAAATGGCCCCACAGACTCAGGTTTCCAGCCCCAGTTCATCAAATGGCTCCACAGACTCAGTTTTCCAGCCTCCAGTTCATCAAATGGCCCCACAGACTCAGGTTTCCAGCCCCAGTTCATCAAATGGCCCCACAGACTCAGGTTTCCAGCCCCAGTTCATCAAATGGCCCCACAGACTCAGGTTTCCAGCCCCAGTTCATCAAATGGCTCCACAGACTCAGTTTTCCAGCCTCCAGTTCATCAAATGGCTCCACAGACTCAGTTTTCCAGCCTCCAGTTCATCAAATGGCCCCACAGACTCAGGTTTCCAGCCCCAGTTCATCAAATGGCCCCACAGACTCAGGTTTCCAGCCCCAGTTCATCAAATGGCCCCACAGACTCAGGTTTCCAGCCCCAGTTCATCAAATGGCCCCACAGACTCAGGTTTCCAGCCCCAGTTCATCAAATGGCTCCACAGACTCAGTTTTCCAGCCTCCAGTTCATCAAATGGCCCCACAGACTCAGGTTTCCAGCCCCAGTTCATCAAATGGCCCCACAGACTCAGGTTTCCAGCCCCAGTTCATCAAATGGCCCCACAGACTCAGGTTTCCAGCCCCAGTTCATCAAATGGCTCCACAGACTCAGTTTTCCAGCCCCAGTTCATCAAATGGCCCCACAGACTCAGGTTTCCAGCCCCAGTTCATCAAATGGCCCCACAGACTCAGGTTTCCAGCCCCAGTTCATCAAATGGCCCCACAGACTCAGGTTTCCAGCCCCAGTTCATCAAATGGCCCCACAGACTCAGGTTTCCAGCCCCAGTTCATCAAATGGCCCCACAGACTCAGGTTTCCAGCCCCAGTTCATCAAATGGCCCCACAGACTCAGGTTTCCAGCCCCAGTTCATCAAATGGCCCCACAGACTCAGGTTTCCAGCCCCAGTTCATCAAATGGCTCCACAGACTCAGTTTTCCAGCCACCAGTTCATCAAATGGCCCCACAGACTCAGGTTTCCAGCCCCAGTTCATCAAATGGCCCCACAGACTCAGGTTTCCAGCCCCAGTTCATCAAATGGCCCCACAGACTCAGGTTTCCAGCCCCAGTTCATCAAATGGCTCCACAGACTCAGTTTTCCAGCCTCCAGTTCATCAAATGGCCCCACAGACTCAGGTTTCCAGCCCCAGTTCATCAAATGGCCCCACAGACTCAGGTTTCCAGCCCCAGTTCATCAAATGGCCCCACAGACTCAGGTTTCCAGCCCCAGTTCATCAAATGGCCCCACAGACTCAGGTTTCCAGCCCCAGTTCATCAAATGGCCCCACAGACTCAGGTTTCCAGCCCCAGTTCATCAAATGGCCCCACAGACTCAGGTTTCCAGCCCCAGTTCATCAAATGGCTCCACAGACTCAGTTTTCCAGCCTCCAGTTCATCAAATGGCTCCACAGACTCAGTTTTCCAGCCCCAGTTCATCAAATGGCCCCACAGACTCAGGTTTCCAGCCCCAGTTCATCAAATGGCCCCACAGACTCAGGTTTCCAGCCCCAGTTCATCAAATGGCCCCACAGACTCAGGTTTCCAGCCCCAGTTCATCAAATGGCTCCACAGACTCAGTTTTCCAGCCCCAGTTCATCAAATGGCCCCACAGACTCAGGTTTCCAGCCCCAGTTCATCAAATGGCTCCACAGACTCAGTTTTCCAGCCACCAGTTCATCAAATGGCCCCACAGACTCAGGTTTCCAGCCCCAGTTCATCAAATGGCCCCACAGACTCAGGTTTCCAGCCCCAGTTCATCAAATGGCCCCACAGACTCAGGTTTCCAGCCCCAGTTCATCAAATGGCCCCACAGACTCAGGTTTCCAGCCCCAGTTCATCAAATGGCCCCACAGACTCAGGTTTCCAGCCCCAGTTCATCAAATGGCCCCACAGACTCAGGTTTCCAGCCCCAGTTCATCAAATGGCCCCACAGACTCAGGTTTCCAGCCCCAGTTCATCAAATGGCCCCACAGACTCAGGTTTCCAGCCCCAGTTCATCAAATGGCCCCACAGACTCAGGTTTCCAGCCCCAGTTCATCAAATGGCCCCACAGACTCAGGTTTCCAGCCCCAGTTCATCAAATGGCCCCACAGACTCAGGTTTCCAGCCCCAGTTCATCAAATGGCCCCACAGACTCAGGTTTCCAGCCCCAGTTCATCAAATGGCTCCACAGACCCAGTTTTCCAGCCACCAGTTCATCAAATGGCCCCACAGACTCAGGTTTCCAGCCCCAGTTCATCAAATGGCTCCACAGACTCAGTTTTCCAGCCTCCAGTTCATCAAATGGCTCCACAGACTCAGTTTTCCAGCCACCAGTTCATCAAATGGCCCCACAGACTCAGGTTTCCAGCCCCAGTTCATCAAATGGCCCCACAGACTCAGTTTTCCAGCCACCAGTTCATCAAATGGCTCCACAGACCCAGTTTTCCAGCCACCAGTTCATCAAATGGCCCCACAGACTCAGGTTTCCAGCCCCAGTTCATCAAATGGCCCCACAGACTCAGTTTTCCAGCCTCCAGTTCATCAAATGGCCCCACAGACTCAGTTTTCCAGCCCCAGTTCATCAAATGGCCCCACAGACTCAGGTTTCCAGCCCCAGTTCATCAAATGGCCCCACAGACTCAGGTTTCCAGCCCCAGTTCATCAAATGGCTCCACAGACTCAGTTTTCCAGCCTCCAGTTCATCAAATGGCTCCACAGACTCAGTTTTCCAGCCCCAGTTCATCAAATGGCCCCACAGACTCAGGTTTCCAGCCCCAGTTCATCAAATGGCCCCACAGACTCAGTTTTCCAGCCTCCAGTTCATCAAATGGCTCCACAGACTCAGTTTTCCAGCCACCAGTTCATCAAATGGCTCCACAGACTCAGTTTTCCAGCCACCAGTTCATCAAATGGCCCCACAGACTCAGGTTTCCAGCCCCAGTTCATCAAATGGCTCCACAGACCCAGTTTTCCAGCCACCAGTTCATCAAATGGCCCCACAGACTCAGTTTTCCAGCCCCAGTTCATCAAATGGCTCCACAGACCCAGTTTTCCAGCCACCAGTTCATCAAATGGCCCCACAGACTCAGGTTTCCAGCCCCAGTTCATCAAATGGCCCCACAGACTCAGGTTTCCAGCCCCAGTTCATCAAATGGCCCCACAGACTCAGGTTTCCAGCCCCAGTTCATCAAATGGCCCCACAGACTCAGGTTTCCAGCCCCAGTTCATCAAATGGCCCCACAGACTCAGTTTTCCAGCCACCAGTTCATCAAATGGCTCCACAGACTCAGTTTTCCAGCCCCAGTTCATCAAATGGCCCCACAGACTCAGGTTTCCAGCCCCAGTTCATCAAATGGCCCCACAGACTCAGGTTTCCAGCCCCAGTTCATCAAATGGCCCCACAGACTCAGGTTTCCAGCCCCAGTTCATCAAATGGCCCCACAGACTCAGGTTTCCAGCCCCAGTTCATCAAATGGCCCCACAGACTCAGGTTTCCAGCCCCAGTTCATCAAATGGCCCCACAGACTCAGGTTTCCAGCCCCAGTTCATCAAATGGCCCCACAGACTCAGTTTTCCAGCCACCAGTTCATCAAATGGCCCCACAGACTCAGTTTTCCAGCCTCCAGTTCATCAAATGGCTCCACAGACTCAGTTTTCCAGCCTCCAGTTCATCAAATGGCCCCACAGACTCAGGTTTCCAGCCCCAGTTCATCAAATGGCCCCACAGACTCAGGTTTCCAGCCCCAGTTCATCAAATGGCTCCACAGACTCAGTTTTCCAGCCCCAGTTCATCAAATGGCCCCACAGACTCAGGTTTCCAGCCCCAGTTCATCAAATGGCTCCACAGACTCAGTTTTCCAGCCACCAGTTCATCAAATGGCCCCACAGACTCAGGTTTCCAGCCCCAGTTCATCAAATGGCCCCACAGACTCAGTTTTCCAGCCACCAGTTCATCATTGGTGTTTTTCTGTCCCCTGAGGGTGGGTTTATAACCCCAGCAGGTGGGTTCTGTAGCCCCCTCCTGCAGGTGGGTTCTGTAGCCCCCTCCTGCAGGTGGGTTCTGTAGCCCCTGCAGGTGGGTTCTGTAGCCCCTGCAGGTGGGTTCTGTAGCCCCCTCCTGCAGGTGGGTTCTGTAGCCCCTGCAGGTGGGTTCTGTAGCCCCTGCAGGTGGGTTTAAAACCCACTGAAGTAGGGTTTATCCGATGGTAGTCTAAAGGACCTTCACCTAGTGTAATAGAATGACATTTCGTCGTCGTTCGGTGTGGAGATGCTGGCTCTCTCTCTCTCTCTCTCTCTCTCTCTCTCTCTCTCTCTCTCTCTCTCTCTCTCTGTCTCTCTCTCTCTCTCTCTCTCTCTCTCTCTCTCTCTCTCTCTCTATTTCATTATTTTCTTTCCTCACCTTCTTTTTTTTTTATTTCCCCCTCCTCTCAACATTATCTAAATTGAAAGTTCCCTCGCGTCGAGTTTTACACTGCTGGAACGGGAGCCATTCAACACAGACCCCCTTCCACCCGTGTTCCCTCGACGGGTAGATAAAACACTTGAGGGAGACCCCCTGTCTCTTTACCTGGCCTCCTCATTTATTCCTGGCCTCCTCATTTATTCCTGACCTCCTCATTTATTCCTGACCTCTTCCTTTATTCCCATCTTGCAAAAGAGGCGGCAAGTTGATCAACTTTCACGACTCTCGCAGGGCGTCTCAGATTTCTTCATGTTACTTCAGCTTCCTCAACCCATTTTCTTTAAGAGAGAGAGAGAGAGGGATCTCTCTCTCTCTCTCTCTCTCTCTCTCTCTCTCTCCCCGGGCAATAACAGATTCCCCGAATGTGTTCATTCGGTGGATACCATCATGGAAAACTCCGCTGGAGTAAACTTGTAAACTTTCCTGGAATCTTGATAGAAGACGCCTTTCCAGGTTTGTGTGTGTGTGTGTGTGTGTGTGTGTGTGTGTGTGTGTGTGTGTGTGACTATCTCTTGGAGCTCTGTTGGGGCAAAAGCCAAGATTAGCATCATAATAGACATCTGTTACTAAGAGCATTGTTGCCTACGGCGTTACCTTCGGTAGTAAGTCCTCGACGAATGACGCCCACCCACCCAATACACTGAGTCTCCATTTCCAGCCCTTGGTAGCAGGGGCGTTAGTTGAGGATCCTGCCCAAGTGAAATGACCGCCAACGTATACACCTCTCACAGACCCTACATGTTTCTTTCTTCCACAGACGAGAGGCGAATGAGGACCTAGAGGTAGGTCGGTTTTAGAAAATCTTTCATCGTATATGTCTCTCTGAATGGGGACTATTATCGTCCCCTTCGGTATTTCGGAGGCCTTTGTGCTCTCTCATTCTGAATCTGTCACACTTGCCACTGATGTATGCACAATTTTAGATGATTTCTGCTCAAGGTAAATTTTAAGATGGGTCGTGGCGTCGTAAGGAGATATTCAGATGCGTGAACGACAAAGGCTCGTACAAAAACACTGTTGTTTTTTTAGTCATTACCCAACTGCTTTTTCCATGGCCTTCCCTCACCTTCCTGCTTGAGGATCCTCCTTTCCATAGGGCCTCCACAGCGGTCAGAGAACCAGGTACGTCCACCGGGTAAGACCACAGGACAAGTGTGGTGATGTGTGTACTCTATGGTTGTGTGGAGTGAGGATGCAGCAGCTGAGGGACGAGTGTTAAGTGTCCTCACTTTAGAATGTTACATCTTGGGGCATGACGGGGTCGTGTGGAATGCTGAATCGGTGTTTTTAATGTCAAAGAGAGAGATGGGTGGTGTCCATGGGGAAAATGAAACACGATAAGTTCCCAAGTGCACTTTCGTGTAATAATCACATCATCAAGGGAGGTACAAGATAGAAATGTGACAGTCTTCTTAGTCTTTTTCACCACTGCTAATCCAGCCTGGCTCTGCCACCTACAGCACTCGCTGCTCCGTTCTTCTCGTCGGCTTACGACGGTGTCTTCTTGCCTTCCAGGTGTGCCGGTGGTGCGACCAATGGGCGAAATCACCGCAGTAGCGGGCGAGAGATTGGTCCTTACGTGTCCCGTGGGAGGGTACCCCATCCACTCGCGTACTTGGTTCAAAGGTCAGTAATATTCAGCTCCTGTGGTCGTCCACTGGTAAGTTGGTGGGTTCAGTGATGGACTATATTCTGGACTCTACCTCTGTACAAGTCCTTGAGGCTATGGTCCCCGTCAGTTGCTTCAAAAGCAAAAGTTTACTAATCTTACATACATAGACACATACATGCATTCATACATACACCCATACATGCATACATACATACATACATACATAACGCGCACCCATGTACTCCCCGCAGAAGGCCTGCAGCTTCCTGTGAGTCGCCGGCAGGTGGTGCACACGAACGGATCCCTGGTGATCGACAACGTTCAGCGGGTGACGGACGCTGGCACCTACTCCTGCACTGCCTCCACCAGGCACGGCGACAAGAGCACCCAGTCAGTCCAGGTCAAGGTACTCGGTACGTAAACCACTTGTCTCCTTCTTGTGTGTAGAGGGTGAGAGAGAGACTTCGGGCGGGGTAGTACGTATGTGAGGAAGTGACGGAGACGTTTATGGAGGAAGTGTGGTGGAGGGAAGTGAATGAGAGGAGGAAGAACAGGCGGAAACGGGATGAGCGGAGGAAGAGGAGGAAACTAATTGAAAGGAGGAGGAGGAAGAGGCGGAAACTAATTGAGGAGGAGGAGGAGGAGGAGGAGGAGGAAGAGGTGGAAACGAGATTATATGAAGAGGGAGGGCGAAGTGCAGAGGAGAGGGAGGAAGAGTGTGACGGCGATAGGGAAGAGAAGCAGACGTGGAAAAGAAAGTAGTGAAAGGGATGGTGAGAGTGAGAGACGAGGAGAGTGCAGAAGAGGGACGAGAAAGGAGAGCGAAGAGTAACTGGAAGGCAGTGAAGCAAAGGAAGAATAAGGAGTTGAGGGAAAGACACAAACCTGACACGCTAACTGAAGAAGGGGATTTTGAAGAAAAGCTTAAGCTGAAATAAGGAATGAAGAGCATGACGTAAATAACTGCCTGGGAAATAAATATACGACCGAGGGATGGGGGATGGAAGAATATGGGATGTAAAAGGGTAGAGAGGGGAAGGCTGGCGGAGGGGAAAGAGAATATGTAGGGCGAAAATTGAAATACGCGCGGAAGAGGAGGGGATCTCAGGTGTTTATTCTGTATGCAGGAACGTGCAGGGGAATGTGTGTGTGTGTGTGTGTGTGTGAGAGAGAGAGAGAGAGAGAGAGAGAGAGAGAGAGAGAGAGAGAGAGGCGGTGCTCAAGGGAGTGTGTGTGAGAGGGGGAGAGTTGCAAGTCAAGTGAAGCTGGAAGTCGTATTCAAGGGTGAAAGTCAAGTGACACACACACTTATCTCTCACCAGGTGATGCACACTTCTCGTGTGTGTCTCGTTGTCTCCTCCTTCGTCGTCCCGTCTCTCTCTCTCTCTCTCTCTCTCTCTCTCTCTCTCTCTCTCTCTCTCTCTCTCTCTCTCTCTCTCTCTCTCTCTCGTCAGTGGCCTGGGGAAAAGTTTGCTTTAGAGCAACGAAAAGGAAATTAGATATTGTTTCACATCTGGTTAATGACGTATATCTTTTTTTCTCTCTCTCTCACTCATCCTTCTTCTTCTTCTTCTCCTCCTTCTTCTTCTTCTTCTTCTTCTTCTTCTTCTTCTTTTTCTTCTTCTTCTTCTTCTCATTCTTCTTCTTCTCCTTCTTCTTCTTCTTCTTCTTCTTCTTCTTCTTCTTCTTCTTCTTCTCCTTCTTCTTCTTCTCCTTCTTCTTCGTCAAGAGTGTCATTATCGGTCGTGTCCAGTAACGTAGATATAAATATGTACAGGGAATTGAAGTCGGTTCTCATTTGTCGTATAAATATCACTTGTTATAAAGGCTGTAGCTTTGGCTACGATTCACTCCTTAATCTTTCCTCCTCCTCCTCCTCCTCCTCCTCCTCCTTTTCTTTCTCTGCCGTTCTTCTTCCTCCTCCTATTCCTTTTTTTCCCTCCTTCCCTCTTCCTCTTCCTGCCGTTCATCCTCTTCCTCCTCTTCCTCCTCTTCCTCTTTCTCTTCCTCCTCCTCTTCCTGCCGTCCCTCCTCCTCCTCCTCTCCTCACCGAGGCTTACATACAGCTGCACGGAGGGAAAAAAAAGACAGCGAGCAATACAGGTTTGGTATCATCGCTTGAGTAGTATCTCTTGAGCCTCCAGCTCTGTGAGTGAAAGAACCCCATTTTTTCGGCTGAGTTGCAGATAGCAGTTACAACACACCTGTACCAGACTATTGCTGTTATGATGTTTGGTAACACGAATGTATGTACAGTTGCGGTAAAATTACCTGCCTGCCACGGTCCTAGCTTAAAGAATATACCGTTTTTATGTGTGGTATCTCAGTGTGCTTGTGTGTGTGTGTGTGTGTGTGTGTGTGTGTGTGTAATTACCTATTTGTCCTCTACGGATTGGGATGGTGGGGGTTTTTCCTCTCTTAGGACCCCACCATTTGTGTGTGTGTGTGTGTGTGTGTGTGTGTGTGTGTATGTGTGTATTTTTGAGTCACTTCATCTCGTTAGCCAATCTCTAACATTAACCACTTAGATATAATCTAACGAAATAACAATGTTGTGGGTTTTACCTCAAACCCTTCTGTCTCTCCTTTTAGAATCAAGTTAGATACATAACAGGATCTCAAATATTTTTTCAAAGGAATTGATATGTCATGTTATATATGTGTTGTATGTCTCCCTTCAACGCAACAGCAAAAGGTAAAGTTTTGTGATAGATAACTCACTGTTTTGTTAATAGATACCTCACTGTTTTGTTAATAGATAACTCACTGCTTTGTTAATAGATAACTCACGCTTTTGTTTATAGATACCTCACTGTTATTTCAATAGATAACTCACTCTTTTGTTGATAGATAACTCACCGTTTTGTTAATAGATAACTATAGATAGATAACTCTCACGTCCTGAGCGATAATCAAAAGCTGTTGCTGGACTTTTTCTTTCGAATTAACTCTCATAATGACCACCTCAGGAGATTGTGCTTCCCTGGCCTAGGAGATAGATAGGTAGATGTGAGTATGTAGGTATACATGTATCATGTAGCAAACCCTAGCCCGTAACCAGCTGACGTGGGGTGTGCACAGTGCCGCCTCGTATTTTGCCCTTCAACCAAGACCACCATCTGTCCGAGGGGAACCGCCTGACGCTGACGTGCGTGGTGACGGAGGGAGACCTGCCGCTCACCATCACCTGGTACAAGGACGGCGCCAAGCCTGAGGGCCGCGAGCACACGTGGGGGGACTTCAACAGTCACTTGGGCATCGCGCACGTCCTCCCCCACCACGCGGGGAATTACACGTGCCGCGCCACCAACCGCGCCGCCTCCGACCAGCAGACGGCGGCGATCTACGTGAACGGTAAAGACCCCCGCCTCGTTCTCATTCCCTCAGGCGGCGTGTCCCCACTTAACCCTGCCTTTTCTTCCAGTGCCGCCCAGAATAGGACCTTTTACATTTCGGAAGAACGCGGCTGCCGGCATCCGTGTGCAGGTCAGCTGCAGCTTAGAGCAGGGCGACCTGCCCGTCACCATCCGCTGGCTCAAAGACGGCGAGGCGCTCAGCCCCGACCACCAGGGCGCTATGGACCCCCGCCTACTGGGGAGGCTGGGCGTGGACGTCCGCTTCCTAGACGCCTACTCCAGCCTCCTGGTGATTCCCCACCTGACGGCCGCCCACGCCGGCAACTACACCTGCCAGGCGACCAATGCCGCCCGCTCCGTGACCTACACCGCCCCTCTCACCGTCAGCGGTAACGTAACCCCGCCCACGAGCCGTGTCCGCACCAACACGCCCGCACCCGCACCGTCACTCGCCAGTAATGCCGCTGGCGGCCACTGCATGGTGCCGTAGGGGTAGTGACGCCGCCACCGCCGCACTGCACCGTAGTTATTGCTTGTCCAGCACCGGCCGCCCGCCCGCCCACACTGCACAACACACACCACCACCCGCTGAGGGTACGCTGCACGCCCAACCATGACACGAGACCAGTCCTCGACGGAGGGGCTCACTTGGTGTCCAGGTTACGTTCATGCGCAGGTCTTCTCTCGAGTCTAGATACATCCAGAATGAACTGGGACGAAAAATCTTATCTGTAGAAGCCACAGTTGGCTCATAGCCCGTTTTTTTCTTTCTCTCAGATTCGGAACCTCCATTAGTCCTGAGGTGTTTGAAATATAAGATAAAGACAACATTTTTGGATTTACTGGATCTTTAAGCATGGATGATTTACACCTTGACTTGACATCGGTCGAGAAGAACTCGACGTACGCATACCATCAAGGGTCATCGAGGGTGTGCAGCGTGCCTGTTCAGTCATCACTCACACTGCAACCCCCTTTTCCCTCCCTCCCACCCAGTGGTCTACCAAGAACAGTGTTTCTGTCTCTGTCTCTCCTGAAGGCTTCTGGCTCGACACTTGTGGACGAGATCTATACAGTAAGTCCCCCCCTCTGCCAAGGCCCATCAAGCAAGCAGCCCGTACGTAACTTTGTCTAGCACATTCAGCTTCTGGTGCTTTTGTATCTGTCTCTGATGACCTAAAATTATGGCTTTTTTCCTCACTCTCTCTCTCTCTCTCCTGACCGACACGCCAGCTACTCCTGTATACACACACACACACACACTCCTGAGCAGCGAGGGATGAGTGAGTTCTGGGTCAAGCTGCTCGCCTCGTCTTGGCCAACCCAGCTCACCAGTAGCAGCAACTCTCACGTATATTCTCTCACACACGTCCCCCTCTCACTCCAGCTGTCTTGGCCAGCCCAGTAACAGTAGCAGCAACTCTCACGTATATTCTCCCACACACGTCCCCCTCTCACTCCAGCTACTTATTGCACAGTTACTGTAACTGCACATTTTTGTCTATGATGTACTGTACCGAAAACCATAATTTGTCAGCACCTTATGTTTTAACCCTTCTTCACTCTCTCTCTCCCCCTCCTCACAGCACTGGACCCCACGTCTGCCCAGAGTTCCATATTAAGTGTAAAGATGATGTCATCCATACTTACCCCCATGGTTATCGCCACTTCGTCACTTTTTTATGAATTTTCAGCACTTCGCAGGATTTTGTGTACTTCTAACGCACCTCAGGGATATGAATTTTGATGTCAGAACTTATTAATGAGTGATTTTTTCCTTCCTCCTTAATTTCCCTCCCCTCTTCATTTGCATGAGTTACTATGAGTACCAATATCAATTTGATTTATCACAATGTTGACTTGTATCATTATGATGCCAACACCAGGTCACCACAATGTTTCTGACCTCACCATCCATGCCCACAGTACCACACCACCCCACAGTCACCATTACAGTGACCAGGGGGTCACTACCACAGTGACCAGGGGGTTACTACCACAGTGGCCAGGGGGTCACTACCACAGTGACCAGGGGGTCACTACCACAGTGACCAGGGGGTCACTACCACAGTGGCCAGGGGGTCACTACCACAGTGACCAGGGGGTCACTACCACAGTGACCAGGGGGTCACTACCACAGTGGCCAGGGGGTCACTACCACAGTGACCAGGGGGTCACTACCACAGTGACCAGGGGGTCACTACCACATTAACCACGCGTCTAAGCCTATACCACCATTAACCATAACTCAGCGACACCATACCATCCTAGATTTACCGTGACATTAACCTTGTTTCGCCACTCCCCAGTAACCCAAGAGCATCACCACCACCACCTCGATAACCCAGTGTCGCCCTCACACTACTAAAAGCCCCATACGAAAAGCATAGAGATAGCCGATCACTCCCCTAACACAATATACCCACGACGCAAACATGACACTGGTTCAACGTCACTACACACACTCACAGTCACCACTACATTAATCCAGTAGTTGGCTCACCGTCACTACACACACTCAGCATCACCACTACATTAATCCAGTAGTTGGCTCACCGTCACTACACACACTCAGCATCACCACTACATTAATCCAGTAGTTGGTTCACCGTCACTACACACACTCACCATCACCACTACATTAATCCAGCAATTGGTTCACCGTCACTACACACACTCACCATCACCACTACATTAATCCAGCAGTTGGTTAGCCGTCACTACACACACTCGCCATCACCACTACATTAACCCAGCAATACAACGTCAGTTCAGCGTTGGTATTGTAAACGCTCACTAAGTTTGACCACTACGGTAACCTTAGTATATCACCCCTACACCAGCCTTCCTAATGTCACCACCACATTAACCAACCTCACGTGGTCACCACGACACTAACCCCGTGTCAACACCTCATTAACCTCTCACGAAGTCAGCACCACACTAACCCCGTGTCACCACCACACTAACATCCCCCCTCTCCCTCTTGTCACCACCTCATTAGCCTCCCCCGCTCACGTGGTCAGCACACCACATACTAACCCCATGTCACCACCTCATTAACCTCCCCCGCTCACGTGGTCAGCACACCACATACTAACCCCGTGTCACCACCACTACAGTGCCCCCTCGCTGGGTGTCTGAGCCCGTGGACCAGAGCGTGACCAGAGGAGGCGAGGCCCTGATCCACTGTCAAACTGAAGGCTTCCCTCCCCCGAAGATCATCTGGAGGAAGTACCATGGTTAGTGTGGGGTCATCATGATGATGACTGTATACCTGTGGGGTCATCATGATGAGTATACCTGTGGGGTCATCATGATGATGACTGTATACCTGTGGGGTCATGATGATGAGTATACCTGTGGGGTCATGATGAGTATACCTGTGGGGTCATGATGTTGAGTATACCTGTGGGGTCATGATGATGAGTATACCTGTGGGGTCATGATGAGTATACCTGTGGGGTCATGATGAGGAGTATATACCTGTGGGGTCATGGTGATGTGTATACCTGTGGGGTCATGATGAGGAGTATATACCTGTGGGGTCATGATGATGAGTATACCTGTGGGTCATGATAATGAGTATACCTGTGGGGTCATGATGATGAGTATACCTGTGGGTCATGATGATGAGTATACCTGTGGGGTCATGATGATGAGTATACCTGTGGGGTCATGATGAGTATACCGATGATGAGTATACCTGTAGGTCATGATGAGTATACCTGTGGGTCATGCTGAGTATACCTGTGGATGATGAGTATAGCAGCAGGTGATCAGTATAACCACACAGATGATACGAATGATACACTGTGATCATGTATTAGCGTCTCTCTCTCTCTCTCTCTCTCTCTCTCTCTCTCTCTCTCTCTCTCTCTCTCTCTCTCTCTCTCTCTAACTCTCCCCCAAAGGTGCATAAAAGGTGTATAGCACTATATGCCCTTGATCCACCCCATACGTTTGGGCAAGGAGTTCAAGATAGAGTGATAGATACACATGGAAGATGAGATAGACAGATAATTTAGGTTGAAGAATAGATCATGAAGTTAGTGTATGGTAAATAAGATGTCTATGCTCAGAGCAATTATCATTACTGCTATAATGATTCTGTTAAATGAATTATTTGCGTTGTAGTTATGATTATATCACTGGAATAACTGAATTGCAGTTATGATTATATCACTGCTAACAACTCGTGTTATAGTCATACACCAGAAACTAATTTTTCAGGGACTGATGAGCAACAGCCATTTCTAACCTTCCTTGGCCTTCTGCAGGCGATGCCCCGGGCAGCTACCGCGACCTGCTGGGTTCCAGCGGCGTCCAGCAGCTGACCAACGGCTCCCTCCTCCTGACGCAGGTCACCAAGGACGCCGAGGGACGTTACGTGTGCGATGCCACCAACGGAATCGGCGCAGGGCTAAGCAAGGTGGTCCAGATTACCGTTAACGGTAAGGTCGCCGATCAGTGAGTAATGTCCAACGGGAATAACAGTAGACTTGTGTGTGTGTGTGTGTGTGTGTGTGTGTGTGTGTGTGTGTGTGTGTGTGTGAGTGTGTGTAAGAAGAATATAATTCAGGAAGTTGTATATAGGTCGAGTGTATCTCTAGATTCGGGGAACATACGTCTTTGACGATGGTCCACCAAAAATATAAGGTAATTCAGGAGTCTGAAGGTAAAAAAAAAAAAAGGACATCGAAAAAAAAGGGTTAGATGACACATACTGTGAAGGTAGCGAGGGATCAAAGAGGATTTGAACTCTTCGTCGAGTTTTCCAACTGAGCTGTAAGTCACGCGGGAGAAAAAAAGTACTTAGGGGGGAATAAAAGGGGGGGGAGGAGAAATTATCTTAGTTCCAGAGAGAGTTTTGGGTGTGTCACTTTTCAGGGTTAATTACCATTGGTCAAAGAGGAGAAGCGATCTTGAATGAAGAGGAAGCGAGTCTGGGAGAGAGAGAGAGAGAGAGAGAGAGAGAGAGAGAGAGAGAGAGAGAGAGAGAGAGAGAGTGGAGCTTACGTCAAAGGGGAAAAAACTGAGAACAGGTCATGGGGAAGTAACAGCCCTTTGATGATGATCAAGATGGGTAAAGAAGTGAACTAAAGCCAATGGGAGGTGGGATAACGTTTCAGAAGAGAGTGTGACCTTCCATCCAGGTCACAGAAAAGCGAGCGAAGATTAAAGGGACAAAATCGGCTGGAAGAACTGTAAACCGAACCCAGCTACAGACGGGCTATGTCCCGAGGTGAAAGGAATATGATGGAAGGGGATTAAAGGTTAATCATTTGACCTGAGGAGGAAGACAAGGGATTAATCATATATCATAACGCACTTAAGGCAAGGGAAGATTAATGCCATTAGAAGAAGTAGACTAGAATTGGATGACAGTATCCAAAGATACTCAAGAATTGTAAGAAATAGTGGAGTCTGACCATTTTCCTTTATATCAGATACTTTCTATAGATATTGATGACACACGCACACACACACACACACACACACACACACACACACACACACACACACACACACACACACAGAGGCTACAAGGGAGTTTTCTCATATGTGCCATTCAGTGCAGGTGCTGGCCTCATACTTCATCGTACATTTCCTATAATCACCAGTCCTACCCTCCCTCAGGCATGGATCCTCTGATGGCGGAAGTTAAGAGCCACTTCCTTTAATAATAACCCTTTTTCTTCGAGCTCTCTTCGACCTTCTTATAATCATGGTTTTGTAGATGATTTCCCTGAGCCTCTACACTTCTTATCTTTATCATTTTTTATGACACTAGGATCCTATGGCCATTCCTTTATGGTGGTGATCGTTTTTATCATCCTATCTGCTTCTTGTTCAAGTGAGGGGGTGGGTATATATTTACGGTGCAACAGAGAAAACGGACTATTGTAAGTCAAGGGAACGTATATACGATCGATGGATTCAAAGAAAAAGTGGGAAAACAAGGGTTGTAAAGAAAATGTATGAAGAGAGTGAGGGTAAACTGATATCTAAAGAAAATGGTTAGTCTGCTGCTACTACATGGCTACCTGAAGCATTGACGGGAGATGGAGAGAGGAGACGTATTGTGACCAAGAGGGGTAAGTGGTGTAGATATGTATGATGATGGAAGGGTCTAGTGGATAGATGGAACATTACTGAGACCTTGTTTCGTGTTGAGGATGAAGGAGATGTTAGGGATTGTGTACTTGAAGGAACCATGAGACCCTGGAGACTATGCGAGGGTGAAGTGTGCCAGGGCTCTTGGAGTAGACGAGGCAACTGGAGGTGTGAGGGAGGGTAAGGATGAGGCCATACACGGACGGGTTTCGCTTTTATGGCATTAAA
The DNA here is from genome assembly GCF_036320965.1 of Panulirus ornatus. Classification (NCBI taxonomy): domain Eukaryota; kingdom Metazoa; phylum Arthropoda; class Malacostraca; order Decapoda; family Palinuridae; genus Panulirus; species Panulirus ornatus. Next base: position 18,902,116 of record NC_092257.1, on the reverse strand, counting down.
GAAAAAAGCTGCTCGGTTACGGGAGTGTACAAAGGGACTGGATGAATGCGAGTGATTCAGCCTTAATACAAAGGCAAGTATATTGAAAGTGAACGTAAAAAACTCAAGTGGAAATTAATCTTCATCAACAGGAGAAAACGTATATGGCTGCAGGCATAGTGTACTTAGAGAGGGAGGGGGGAAAAAAGAGGTCTGAAAATGGTGGTAGTTGAAAGGACATTTGATGAGCCTTTTCAAATGTCTATTGTTTCACATTATAGATGTATTTTTAATGTAATTTAAGGGAAACATTTGAATTCTTTCCCACAGTTGTCTTGTTATCTATGGCGTCAAAATGGACGATAAAACACAGAGGCCATATACACAGTAAGAGCGTACATGGTCTAAGAATTGTATCCTCAACACCTGTAGAATATGTCAGGGATTTTTCCGACTAGTTGGGTGTAGGTAGGTAGACGTGTGACGACCCTCGTGATCCCAGCTGTTAACAGGCCCAGACAGCGAACAGACCAACAGTAAAACAACGGTCAACAGTTTGTATGGTACTGAGGCACGGGAAGGACTCATGGACTGTGGTGTGAATCCACACGTCTTGTGGTTATGTGGCTAGTCTCAAAATCTGAACACCACGAGGGTTAGTTCCATACAGCAACGGAAAAGGATATATACAGTATTACGTAAGGGTTCAGTCGCCCAGACACTGGGTCCAGGAGGCATACACAAGTGTGTCTTTATCCTAAAGACTTCAAAGTCTGGCTTGTCTCCAGGAACTGCCAATACCGTCTGAATGCTCTTTATAAAGGACAGATTATCAAGATTGTGTGAAAACTGCGTCTGTTTGAGACAGGAAAAGGCTTGGAGTCTATCATGTGATATAGCTCTCTTAATGACTTAGTCGAGGGAGGAGTTATTATATGTATATAAAGCTGTGAATTTACATATTCATGTTACGAGAGTATATGCATACATTATACACACACACACACACACACACACACACACACAAATACACACACACACACACACACACACACACACACATATATATATATATATATATATATATATATATATATATATATATATATATATATATATATATATATATACTTTACCCTCTTACCCAGCATCCTCTTCCATGGGCTTCCGCAGCGCTTAGGAAGGCCGCCATGTCCACCGAGCGGAACCACAGGGCAAGAAATAGTTAATGTTGTGTGTATGTGTGCAGGACAGCGGTGTAAGCGTTCAGTGACCTCAATACGAAAGGTGTTACATCTCGGGTTACGAGGGAGATCTTGTGATATGATGAATGGTTGTTTGCAGTATTGTGGCGTCCAGAACACAAGAGAGAAAGTGTGACTCGTGCAAGTCTGGGGAGCGTGATTTCAGATGGATTTATGTCTAATGACGGGGATTTTAAGACTGGGCTGGAAGGTTATAGTTATCTAGTGTTTTTTGGGTGATTGTTGTCTGTATATGTTTTGTCAGTTTTGTGTTTGCTTGGGAAGAGGGGGATTTGTAAGTTGCTGATGTGTGAGGCTAGGATGAAGTTATCATTTCTACTTTAAGTTTGGTGTCTGGTAATGAAAGGTCCAGAGCTGCTGCAGCTGAGAAATAAGCGCTGAGCATCTTAAGATGAGACGTTATTTGAAGAATTGTTGCTTCATTATGCTGATGTTGAGTTTCTGTATTTGTCGGGTGGCCGATGACTGTTCTAATTGGTCTGTTTTTTGTGTGGTTTGCAGCAGCTTATATGTTCCCAAGATGGATGATCCTGTAGGTGAGATGTAGTTTAGGATGAAGTGAACCAACTGTTCGTAGAGGGATTGTTTTTTTTTCTATGTACAACACCTGTGCTAGGAAGTGTCCAAGGAACATTGAGTGTGTTTATGGCCTTATGTTTGTGGTGTGGGGAGTGAACGTGGTGTGTGTGTGTGTGTGTGTGTGTGTGTGTGTGTTGTATGCTGTGGTTAGTATGGCTTGGAGCTTTGTTGTGTGGGAGTGGTTGACTATTCAGGTGTATGGGAGGGTGTAGCTCGTCGGACTTCACGTCTGCCAGAAGTCGAAATGGAGGCAGTGGATTTCTGACAGAATGTAGACATCTGCTGTTGCTTGAATTAACGTCAGGGTGCTGTGGTTGTGATTGCGTGGACCATGTGCACATGAGAGGACCTTCCATGCTTTGGTTTGCAGGAGGGTGATGGGAGGCCATGTAGGAGGAAATTGAAGAAGGCTAGAGGAAAAGAGAATGTGTTGGCTGGAAGACTTCATCGTAGAGCTTAATGATTCTGGAGGTGAAGCCTTTGTGGATGACTCCTGGCTTGGCGCCCAGCTATGATGTTGGCGAACTGATCTTTTCACATTTCTCCTGGAAGAGGGTGTCATGTATCTCTTGTATGAGAGAGAGGGTGTGTTAGGGGATTGGATAGAATATCTTGTCAATATCTGTTGATGCTAGTATCTACCTGTTCAGTACTACTACCACGACCACACTGCTAGTTCAGTACCAACACCATCAGTACTATACACTCCCAGTTTACTACCCCATCAGTGCTGCACTACCAGTTCACTACCACCATCAGTGATACACTCCCAGTTCACTACCACGATCAGTGCTACACTACCAGTTCACTACCACAATCAGTACTATACACTACCAGTTCTCCCTCCCAGTACTATACACTACCAGTTCACTACCACAATCAGTACTATACACTACCAGTTCACCCTCCCAGTACTATACACTACCAGTTCTCCCTCCCAGTACTATACACTACCAGTTCACTCACCTCGTCCCGGATCATCTGCAGCTCCGCCCAGGTTCACCAGCCGGGCCACCAACGTGAGTGTGGGTACTGGGGGCCACGCCATCCTCCGCTGCCCCGTAACAGGAGACCAGCCCATGAAGCTCTCATGGCGCAAGGACGGCAGGATCATCACGCCCTCAGAGTCGTACAGGTAAGGATTCTGGTCATCCTTCCGTAACCCAGTTATCCTGTGTGGTCTTATTTCCCTGGCCTACATTCCTACCACGAACAGAAAGACCCCAGTGGTGTGGTGTGTCTGCCTTTCCTTGAAGACCTCGTAACAAAATGCTTTAGAATTTGTTTAATGATGTATTTGTAATTATTCACATGGCCTGTGGTATTGGTCTGATGTTATATATAGAAAAAAAGGATTTATCTCTGATTCTGTCTTTTGTAAAATCCGATCTCGTTATATTTGGTCTTTCTTTTGAATCTATGTATAACGTAATGGGTGATTCCTTACACAGGACCCGTATGGTGAGGCTTTCTATAAAAAAGAAAAAAACAGTTATTAAGGAAAAGATTCTCTCTCTCTCTCTCTCTCTCTCTCTCTCTCTCTCTCTCTCTCTCTCTCTCTCTCTCTCTCTCTCTCTCTCTCTCTCTCTTCTACAGGTAGGGAACCTACTCTCCCTTCTACAGGGAGGGAAACTTCTCTCCCTTCTACAGGGAGGGAACCTTCTCTCCACCTTCTACAGGTAAGGAACCTTCTCCACCTTCTACAGGTAGGGAACCTACTCTTCACCTTCTACAGGTAAGGAACCTTCTCCACCTTCTACAGGTAGGGAACCTACTCTTCACCTTCTACAGGTAAGGAACCTACTCTCCACCTTCTACAGGGAGGGAACCTTCTCCACCTTCTACAGGTAGGGAACCTTCTCCACCTTCTACAGGTAGGGAACCTACTCTCCACCTTCTACAGATAGGGAACCTACTCTCCACCTTCTACAGGTAGGGAACCTACTCTCCACCTTCTACAGATAGGGAACCTTCTCCACCTTCTACAGGGAGGGAACCTTCTCCTGTCTGTTATACAGGTACAGGTGAGGCGGACCAGCCGCGCCCCGTCCCTTACAAGGCAGATCAAGATAACATCCTATTCAGACCTTCAAGTTAATAACGTCATACGACTCCGGTGCTGGATCTAATCAGGTCTCGTTTCCTGAAGACCCAAATTTGCATACAAACTGGGAGACTAATCGCCCATCAGAACTTTTGGCACTCGTGCCTTTAGGGGAGATATGACAAGGGAGAGCGTTCTCTTGGTCCCCCACCCAGCCGTCCAAGGTCGGGTCATCTGGCGACACGCCCCCTTCCTCCTCCTCTTCCTCCTCCTCCTCCTCTTCCTCCTCCTCCTCCTCCTCCTCCTCCTCCTCCTCCTCCTACTCCTCAACCCACCG
>NC_092257.1:18852912-18895412 GCF_036320965.1 Panulirus ornatus | reverse complement strand
TTGTTATGTAAACATAGAGGGGGAAATAACAGGAGGATGTGATAGATTAGAGGAGGTAGGGACGAGTGTATGTGTGTTTGTCGAGAGAGAGAGAGAGAGAGAGAGAGAGAGAGAGAGAGAGAGAGAGAGAGAGAGAGAGAGTGTGTGTGTGTGTGTGTGTGTGAGTGTGTGTGTGTGTGTGGAGAGAGAGAGAGAGAGAGAGAGAGAGAGAGAGAGAGAGAGAGAGAGAGAGAGAGAGTGTGTGTGTGTGTGTGTGTGTGTGTGGGTGTGTGTGTGTGTGTGTGTGTGTCGTGTGTGTGTGTGTGTGTATGTGTGTGTGTGTGTGTGTGTGCTTTGAGCTGAAACTTGGTGGATATTCCTTACTAACACTTCAGAAACCGATGTTTTGCTACGGGGGGGAAAAAAAAAGAAGAAAAGGATTGAGCACACTGATGTTTTCAAGTGCGTGTGCTGTTCCTCAACCCTGATCACCTCCTCTTGTGGCAGATTGGCAGCAGAAGGCGTTGCAGCCGCCACAGGAGCAGCAGGGGGAGGAGGAGGTGTCTGTAGGAGGACAGGAGACAGAAGCCACTGTGGACACCCTGACGCCCGCTACACAGTACCTCTTCACCCTCTACGCCCACAACGCCATGGGTCCATCCAAGCCCTCCGAGGTGAGCAAGGTTCTCTTGACTACCCGAGTTATGAAGCCAGTTCATGGGTTCTGCTAGGGGTCTGGTTGATGGTAGGTCGTGTGGTCTACCAGGGGTCTGGTTGAGGGTATGTCATGTGTTCGAACAGGGGTCTGGTTGAGGGTAGGTCGTCTGTTCTACCAGGAGTTTGGTTGATGGTAGGTCGTGTGGTCTACCAGGGGTCTGGTTGAGGGTAGGTCGTCTGTTCTACCAAGGGTCTGGTTGAAGGTTGTTCGTGTGTTCGACCAGGGGTCTGGTTGATCGGAGTTCGTGTGTTCTACCAGGGGTTTGGTTGATCGGAGTTCGTGTGTTCGACCAGAGGTCTGGTTGAGGGTAGGTCATGTGTTCGACCAGGGTTCTGGTTGATGGGAGTTCGTGTGGTCGACCAGGGGTCTGGTTGATGGGAGTTCGTGTGTTCTACCAGGGACCCGGAGCACGATAGTTCGAGACATGTAAATCCCTTTTTAATTAAGTTTGACGTCTTAATTCCTCTCATTTGGACGACCTAGCTCATTAAGTACGACGACTTAACCCCCCCTTTGAGTACGATGACTACCGTGGCTAAGTCGTCCAGGGGTTAGACGGGTCTTTCCAACCCTGTGGTGAAGATAGTGTCACACCACAAAGGCACTAATGACTCCATTCTCATGTCGTCCGGATGTCAAGCCAGCCTTTGCGCCACGGAGCTCCGTATTGACTTTTAACCTCATCAGAATGTGTGGCGTCTGCCAACCTTAGCTCTAAGGTGAGGTAGGGAAACTCCTTTTCAGGTAAATGTTTGATCGAAGAAAATGACAGATCTCTCTCTCTCTCTCTCTCTCTCTCTCTCTCTCTCTCTCTCTCTCTCTCTCTCTCTCTCTCTCTCTCTCAACCCTCTAATTGCCACTTTCTGGTTTATTCACCTTCTACAACTTCTACCTTTAACCACCCTCTACCCTTCTTCCTTTATTCACCTTCTACAACTTCTTCCTTTAACCACCCTCTACCCTTCTTCCTTAATTCACCTTCTACAACTTCTTCCTTTAACCACCCTCTACCACTTCCTCCTTTATTCACCTACAACTTCTTCCTTTAACCACCCTCTACTACTTCCTCCTCTGTTCTCCGCTCTTATCCTCATTTGCCACCCTCATCTTCCCTCACTCACGTCATTATGAGAACCCGGGCAAGAACCTTTTCATTCTTCCTCCTGGTTTTTTCTTTCTTTTTCCCCCCCCCTCTCGCTGCACATGACAGGAGAACCTCGGATATTACTGTTTTGCGAAGGCCTTCTCTCTCTCTCTCTCCCCCTGAGGAGACACATGCATGTATATAGTACATTCCCCCGGGGTGGTTAAACCTCCTGTAATACTGCGTGCCACACTGAGTCTTACACACAAGGACTGAAGTGTATCTGTATCCCCCCCTCATAACACTGGGTTCAATTAATATATATATATATATATATATATATATATATATATATATATATATATATATATATATATATATATATATATATATATATATGTATATATATATATATATATATATATATATATATATATATATATATATATATATATATATATATATATGTATATATATATATATATATATATATATATATATATATATATATATATATATATATATATATATATATATATATTAATATATGTATATGTATATATATATATATATATATATATATATATATATATATATATATATATATATATATATATATACATATGTGTGTGTGTGTGTGTGTGTGTGTGTGTGTGTGGATTCTGTTATAGTCTCTGTGTCTTCTGTGTTTCAGTTCAGAGTGTGGTATAGTTCTGTGTTGCGCGTGTTTGTCTTTTCGTCCCTTTTTTGTCGTCTGTCTTTTGATATTGAATCTAATGACATTTTTTTGGTCTGTAGTTTATCTTTTTTTCTTATTGGTGGATGAGAAGGGAAGTGTGGATGATGACAACGTGAGTGAACAACAGCTGATTGCGATTGGCTTAACGGTGTCGTAAGTAGCTTCACTATACCTACGTCATACGTCAACAAGGAAGATGGCAGTAGGAGTGATACGTAGATAATAATTCTACCATCACTCGACGAAAAAGAAGAGGAAAACTAGGAATACTGAAGATTGAGGAGGATATTCTATGGGTAAAAAAAGCTCAGAAGATTTTTCGGAAGATATTTGATGAGTAAAAGATTCAGAAGATTTTTTGGAGGAATATTTTGGATATTTGTACTGAAATGGGAGGGAGGGAGTCCGTGGGAGTTTTTGGAGGTGGGTGGGTGTATGAAGCGCGAGTCTTAGGTTCTTCCTTCCTTAGTTCATCTCTCCTTTTTCCCTCCCCAACTCACTGACCGACTGTATGGCCTCCCTTTCTGCCGCAGGCGCTGCAGGTGACGACGGAGGGAGAGGCCCCCGGTGGGCCACCTCGGGACGTGGTGGTGACAGCGGTCACCTCCACCAGCCTGAGGGTGTCGTGGACGGCGCCGGACGCTGCCGTCAGGCACGGTAGGATCCTGGCCCACTACATCAGCTACGGACACGCCGGGTAAGGAAGGACCTCTTCCTCCTCCTCCTCCTCCTCCTCCTCTTCCTCCTCCTCCTCCTCATAGGGCAAACACATCTGAGCATCGACGTTCATCATGGTTACATGTGTGTCTTTACATGTACTTACACATATACTCAGACGCTCGATACAGTGCATGATAACACCCAAGTGCTCACACACCTACACAACGTGAAGATAAGAGTACCAGGATGTCTTACAGTTCGATAGCGTCCTTTATCATTCTTTCTCTCTACTTCTTATCTACTGATGCTATTCCTCGTGTTCTTTTCTAAGATGAAGAACCATAGTGAAGAACTCCACATGTTCGTCACGCACGGAGAGTTGTTCATTGTTCCACAAGTAGTGTTCTTAATGATCTTGTATCTCCTCTGTGCTCGCCATACGAGGCTGATAATTGACTTGGTCCTGTTTGTTCTTTGTCTCAATTTCTTCGAAGCTGATCCGGTACAAACCCCGATGGAATGCCTTTAGATGCCTTGAACAGATGGACAGAATTCCTTCTCTTCATAACTCTATGCATGTCAGAGGGCAATCTGCTTCTACAGAATGATGGAAACAATTTAGCACTTTATAGCACCTATTTCGTCTATACCGTTTCTTCTCCAACTCACCTGCATTCCGTCCTCCCAGCAGTACCCCGAGCGATCAGCACAAAGTAGTCACGGTCGAGGCAGAGAACTGGTCCACTTCGTCGTCCAGCTCTTCGTCAGCGGCGGCGTCAGCGTCTTCGTCGTCGTCTCCAACGTCGTCGACCTCCCCCGGCGGTTGCTGCTCGGCAGTGGTGACGGAGCTCACGCCCTACACGGAGTACGTGGTCGAGGTGCAAGCCGTCAATGCCCAAGGGGCGGGGCCCTCCAGCGTTCCTGTTACTGCCACTACCCTCGAGGATGGTAAGTGGCAGATACTTCGAATCCCCTTTATGGAGTCTGAGGAACAGATGAATATAGTACAGTAAAGTCTTGGGAGGAGCATGGTAAGTGGCAGATACTTCGAATCCCCTTATAGAGTCCCAAGAAACAGATAAACATCGAACAGTAAAGTCTTGGGAGGGGCTGGAACCTGTCGTTCGTCTAGCCATAGGAATTGAATATCAAGAGACTACAGTATTCAAATCCTTTACCATTAACATCTCTTGCAGGGTCAACAACGAGCGAGATATTGAAGTTAATGGTATCCTTTGATCATAGAACTATTTACTCTTTTTTTTCCCCCACTAAGATACTATCAGACTCTCTTTCCAAATATTTGAGACAACTTATGATCTTCCTAGCATAATGTTCTGACTTATCACAGGGATGGTACAGTTATCACATACTTTGTTGGACGTGGTACGTTTTCGAATTTGGACTAAATGTCATGTAATTTTTTTTAACTTTTTATGTCATTTCATGAGAAAGAAAAGAATATTAATCACAGTTTGCTACACATATTGTGATAAAGTAAATTATCTCTTTTTTTTGTTATCATCATTTGTAACGTAGATTAGGAGCAAATTTTATTGGTTCTTTTTAAAGTTGATTAGGAGCAAATTTTATTGGTTCTTTTTAAAGTAGATTATGCGTAATTCTTTTTGATTTTTCCTATCAATACGATGGTATGTTATCTTCCGTTATATTATCTCTTGTTTCTGTAGATAAGATTTTTCTGATATTGTTACTGTCTTCTTCCTGATAAACTCATCTAGAGACATAAGGTCTCTTGTTATCTGTTCTCCTCACGGAATATCCACTATCCCTCTTCTTCCTCCTCCTCCTCTCTGTTATGCCCCGATGCCCCATTTTAACCTCGGCTTTTTAATTCCCGACGCCTCGTCACCTGCGTAGTGCCGTCGGCAGCCCCGAGCGCCCTTCGGTGCGCCCCGATGACCGCCCACAGCGTCCTCGTCTCGTGGGACGCCCTTAAGCCCGCCAGCGCCCGAGGCCACCTCTTGGGCTACCGCGTCCTCTACGCCCCTGCTGACCGAGGTGAGAGAGAGAGAGAGAGAGAGAGAGAGAGAGAGAGAGAGAGAGAGAGAGAGAGAGAGAGAGACCTACGTTCATATGAAGTGATTTCGCCCTATGAAAGAGAGACTGGGAGAGACGGTAGTGAGAGTGGAGGTGTTCATTTTGGAGAGATGGGAGAGGTGTGGTAGTATGGCTTGGGGAGAGATAGTGGAATGAGTACCATTAAAGATGAAGAAGATAGGGAGAGGTAGTAATTAGAGGGAGAGAGAGAGAGAGAGAGGTGTGAGAGAGAGAGAGAGGTGAGAGAGAGAGAGAGAGGGAGATAGAAAAAAGAAATCGGCCAAAACCACTCGTGTTCTACGGTCTGTATAGTGCTGTCACTTGGTCCTTATCGTCTTCTCTTCTAATACCTGGGATCAGTATTTGCGACCTTTTCCTCGTACTAAAGTGTCACACAAGTTCACTCAGCATTATGTGAGGGATGTGTAACGTGAGCAGACTGAGTGAAGTAGGGCCATGCCTGCTTGGGGGTGCCTCTGTAGTGACCCTATCAGAATTACTATAGAAGGTCTAACCTTTGATTCACAGTCCTGGGGGTTCGAGTCTTGAAGGTAGTGTCAGTTGGTTCATTCGAAGCTCAGAACAGATTCAGAATCGTTTCCAGTCAGTCTTAAAGGATCAGAACGTGTCTCACGATCAGTGACTTCATATGTTTCAAAATCAGACTGGAAATAAAATCAAATGTGTCTGAGACGCTTCACTAATTATTCATCAAAGGGATATTCACTGTCGCTATCAGTGAATAGACTCGACGAAACTGTAAATCGTGAAGTGAATATTGAGTGGGAAATGAAGTAAATATTGAGTGAGAAATGAAGTGAATATTGAGTGAGAAATTAAGTGAATATTGAGTGAGAAATGAAGTGAATATTGAGTGAGAAATGAAATGAATATTGAGTGAAAAATGAAGTGAATATTGAGTGAAAAATGAAGTGAATATTGAGTGAAAAATGAAGTGAATATTGAGTGAAAATTGGAGTGAATATTGAGTGAAAAATGAAGTGAATATTGAGTGAAAAATGAAGTGAATATTGAGTGAAAAATGAAGTGAATATTGAGTGAAAATGAAGTGAATATTGAGTGAGAAATGAAGTGAATATTGAGTGAGAAATGAAGTGAATATTGAGTGAGAAATGAAGTGAATATTGAGTGAAAAATGAAGTGAATATTGAGTGAGAAATGACGTGAATATTGAGTGAGAAATGAAGTGAATATTGAGTGAGACATAGTAACATTAGCTAAGAGTCTGTGAGACGTCGTAGATGAACGGTTTGTTCATGAACAGGTCAGTATTGCCTGCATTTGCCGCTGCTGAGCTCCAACGGCTGGACTGTCGCTAACTGAACCTCTCACGGGGGAAAATGGATATGATAATCATATTGAATGCCCCTCGCTGATGTTAGCAGTGGAGAAAGTTACTCCATCTGAATTTGCTGTTAGGCAAATGTTCCATTGGTGTTTAGGATGACTTTGATAGCAGTTACGTGAAGTTATCTTTTCAATATCGCCAGCTAACCTGCTGGTCTGGCCTCCAGCACATCAGCAAAAGAGCAGTTCAGGCTCCTGCCACAGGGAAAATTGGACCACCACTTCTCGTGGTTCACTGACGGTACGATTTGGGAATACATCCATCACAATTCCATACTAAACAAAAAGACAGAACATCAACCCGTTTTATGTAATTGGTGTTCATATCTTTTCCGCCATTTGTTCTTCCTGCCTCTCTCTCTCTCTTTCCTCCCTCCTGCTCGGGGGGTAATTACCCCTCCGTTATCCTCTCGACCCTAGCCCCCTCACCGACCGAGTGACTCCACCATTAGTCGGTGCCAGGGCCAAGCGCCGAGAACTGGACCTGTACAGCTGCCGGCGTCTCTGGCTCTTGTTCTGTTTCCTCCGCTTCCGCGGCCGAGGACCGGTTTCTGATGATCTCTTGACCCACGGTTACGACGGGAGTCCGGGCTCCTGTGGGTCGTGTTGTGATGGCTTTGGGGGAGAGAGAGAGAGAGAGAGAGAGAGAGAGAGAGAGAGAGAGAGAGAGAGAGAGAGAGAGAGAGAATAAGGAGCAGAAAGAAGAGGAGAATGAGGAAGGAGAGCGAAGAGGACTGCTGGAGTCCTCTCAACTTTCCTTCTTGTTCTCCTTATGTCTCATGTGAGTGGTATGAACCTCACCATTGCTCCTGCAGCCACGGAGCTGAGCGGGGAGACCACATCGTCAGTGAGCGTAGCGCTACGTGGACTTCGTCCCTACACCAACCACTCCCTGCAGGTCGTGGGCTTCACCAGGGTGGGCGAGGGGCCCCCGAGCGAACCCGTCTTCTGCACCACAGAAGAAGATGGTAAGAGTTTCTCAAAGTCATTGGTAGACTGTAGACTGATAATCGAACCCTCCACACATTATTTCTGTAGATTTATTGTGAAGATAGATAGTTAGAGTAGTTAGAATTCATTGCCTGCTTTGCCGTTCTGCCTCTCTGCCCTCCAACAATGAACCATTGTCATCCTCCATCACAGTGTTACTCCATCCTCCACTCTCCCTCGACAGTGCCACGCTGACGCCCTCCGCTCATCTCCACCGTGCCAGACTATTCGCCTCCTTTCATCTTCCTTACCCTCGAGAGTGCCAGGCGAACGCCCTCGTCTCCCCCTTACAGTGCCACGCTGACGCCCTCCGCCCATCTCCACCGTGCCAGACTATTCGCCCCTTTCATCTCCCTTACCCTCGAGAGTGGCAGTCTAACGCCCTCGTCTCCCCCTTACAGTGCCAGGTCCGCCGGCCGGGGTGAAGGCAGCGGTGGCTGGGCCCGGGCGAGTGGTCGTCTCGTGGCTGCCTCCCACCAACAGCAATGGTCGCCTCCTCACCTACACCATCAGCCTCAGGGGTCGCGACGTCAAGGTGGGTCACACACACACACACCCTCCTGACGGGGAAGATCACATGACCGAGGTCTCATGACACGTGGTCTTTGTCACCCACCCCTCCTTCCACCGGGTCATTGCTCGTAACAGTCACTCATAAATCGATGCTTCATGTAGCCAGCGAGTTACCAAAATGGTAAACATAAAGAGTCTGCTTCAGGAAACTGGGTCACTGAGGGAGTCTGGGTTCGTGAGGGGGTTTAGGACGTGCCTTGGCCTAACCCTCATTAGCCAAATTATCAACTTTGTAAGTAAAATTTCACATCAATATTTTTTTTTCAAAGATTACGTAGGAGGACGTTTTATGACAGTATATCTTCTTTTCTTTTTTTTGTCAGCTTTGACAAATTTGAACAGGACGGTACGATTCATGAGCACGACGGTACGACGCGACGGTACGATAGTATGACCCCTAGGGTCGTGATGACCTGGCGTTTGACCTGAGTCAGGATAAAGCTACGTACCGTTGCATTTAAGGGTACGTACCGTCGTGACTAAGGGACCGTACCGTCGTATTTAAGGGTACGTGCCGTCATCGTTAAGAGACCGTACCGTCGCACTTAAGGGACCGTACCGTCGCACTTAAGGGTACGTACCATCGTCGTTAAGGGACCGTACCGTCGTACTTAAGGTGCCTACCGTCGTACTCAAGGGACCATACCATCGTACTTAAGGGTACGTACCGTCGTACATAAGGGACCATACCGTCGTACCTAATGGTACGTACCGTTGTGCCTGAGGGTGTATCATCACGTCTACCACCTTGGGTGGCTGTGCTAATATGCACTGCATCGCTGAGAAGCCCTTCAGGTAGGCGCCCCCCAGGGGCGTGGGGAGCAACGTCTCGGGGCTCCTTAATCCCTTAATACCTCGCTCCCTGATTAGGGATCGCAGGCAGGAGGAAGCTCCAGCATAGCCTCCTTCTTGTACCCTGACATCTAAATTTCCCTAAAGACGAACTTATCCTCTCTACGTCACCCGTGCATTCCTTTCGCCTTATTAATTTACGTCTCTTTTTGTGTGTACGATACTTCGCCCCCTCTGGTAGAATGTATTCCGATACTGGTTGTGTATATGTCTTGATCCTCTGTGTTCGTTTTCACTTCAAACGCGAATAGTCACTTTTCCACTCAGCTTCTCCCCTTCTCTTTATAAAGAAAAGAAAGCCATCTTATCTGCAGACTAAAATTTGCGTCTCTGAATTTCATTTAATCTTCAAGAAAAAATGTTAGACATCCACCTGTCATATTGAAGTGGATGACACCCTCTATGTACCAGGGACACAGTCCTGACACACCACGCGTAACTTGGACCACATAATCATTGATATATCTAAAACACCTTGACAATGTAGTTCTTGATCGAATGCGTGTGATCACTCACTTAGACCAGTAATGAGGCATAGTTTGATTTCTTGTTCCATTCATCGTACAGCAATCTTCAATGTCTTATTTTCTTGTCAGATCCTTGTAGTTACCCCATACAAAACATAGGTGTAGCGGGTTCCTGCATCAGTTGGAGACTGTATAATACCAGAGAAGATTATGCAGTTGCTCTCAAATGATCCGTAAGACATTAATTAGCATCGTGCTTGAACTTACGAGCGACAGAACTGAGGCTAAATGATATTACATCCACAAAAAAAAAATAAGACGTTTGACTGAATTTGAGTCGTGCAATGAAAACGTACAAAGGTAAACAAACGAAAACGAGTACCTAGGTATCTGTTAGCCAAACTGGAGTAAAAGAATGTTGATAGTCATAAATAAGAGGTGCAGTGCTGGAAATAAATTATTTAGATGATAAATGAATTATTTAGAAAATACTAGCGATATGTATAAGACCCGGTTAATTAACTTCGTAGCAATATGGATAAGACCGGGTTAATTAACTTTAACACTTAAGAGGTTTATTGTTCATTATACGAGACTTAATTTTGCTACCGTGTCTCCCTCCATCTCTATAGATCAAAAATGTTCAATACTATTGGTATCTTACCGTTCCGTGACCCCGTCATAGACTTTTAGGTGTTATGTTATTTTGGCATGTACTCCCATGTTGTCGTGTGTCCTCCAGTGTAATCATGCATGTACTACCATGTAATGAGTCATGTACTCTAATGCAAGCAGGAGTGTTACTTCTTTGTAATCATGTGAGTACTTCCATGTAATCAGTCATGCACTCCCATGTCATCAGGCTTGTACTTCCATGCTATCATATACGTACTTCCATGTACTCAGACATGTACTCCCATGGTAATACAAGTGCACCTCTGTGTAATCAGTCAGTTACTGTCATACCAGCAGGTGTACAAACCCTCTAATGAGAGTGACTTCCAATGGTTCTCTGGTCCCTCAGAGGTATGTGGTGCGGGCGCCGACGACCAAGCACGAAGTGAACGTAGCAGTGGGCGGGAGCACCACCCAGGTGAGGGTGGCTGCCAGCACCAGGGTGGGCGAGGGACCGCCCTCACCACCAGTCACCCTCAAGCCGACCAACACAGGTAACGCGCCAGGCACACTCCACTCCCACGGCTGTCGAGGGAGTGGTGTGTGTGTGTGTGTGTGTGTGTGTGTGTGTATCTTAAGAATCAACCCTTCATACCCTCAGGTGTGTCCACTGCGGGAAGCAAGACCTTACCATTGTGTGGTATGCCTCATTACTGACCCGAGTTGGTGTATAGAGTTAGCTGAGAGAAATCCTACCTTTCGTCAGGGCCAAGGGTCAAGTGGCCCTGAGTTCCGTCTGTCTAGAGTCCCTAAAAAAAAACAGGGGAGGACCCTGACTGAATAATATATCTTCTTTTTATTTAACTGTCTACCGTCTGTGTTGTCTGTGGTGCGTCCTGTGCCCTCAACACCCACCTGTCTGTCTGTCTGACTCAGTGGCGGCGCGGGTGGTGTCGTGGGGAGGGGTGACCGCCGTGCACTGGGAGGAGGACGTCAGCCTCCGGTGTGAGGCGGTCGGGGAGCCGCCTCCCTCCAGGACCTGGTACCGCAACAACACCGTCATCAGCGACGCCTCCCACAAGTAGGTCCTCACTGTCTCCTCCCACAAGTAGGTCCTCACTGTCTCCTCCCACAAGTAGGTCCTCACTGTCTCCTCCCACAAGTAGGTCCTCACTGTCTCCTCCCACTAGTAGGTCCTCACTGTCTCCTCCCACAAGTAGGTCATCAGTGACTCATCTCCCACAAGTAGGCTCTCACTGTCTCCTCCCACAAGTAGGTCCTCACTGACTCTCCTCCCACAAGTAGGTCCTCACTGACTCTCCTCCCACAAGTAGGTCATCATCGACTCACTTCCTCCCATAACTGAGTCATCATCATTTTGCAGTGTTTTCTCCTAACCCATTCCATGTATTAGTTCCCCTGTATACTTTAAAATCCTATGATATGTTGTGTATCAGTATACACTCCTATATTCAGATGGTACAGCAATCTATGTTTCTAATCACTTAAATGTAATTATTTTCGGGATTCTTTAAGACAGTGAGTCTGGTTAACACTAGCGAGAGACAATAAGTCTCCGGTTAACACCAGCGAGAGATCAGGTTCCGTTTAACGTCATATAGGTAGCCATTCTTCTAGGTTACATCTCTGACATACACGAATAATTCAGGCTTTTTCTGATAGACGGGAATACCAAGCTCTTCACTGTGTCTCTCCCATGCCATGAACCGACACACGACGCTTTCTCCAAGTGTCAGGGAGCCCACGAAGGGAAATGCACGTAAGTCGACAACGTTAGAGTGATTTTTAAGGGTGTCTCTTTGTCTTTCAAGACGTGGGCGAACCGTCTTTTAAAGACTGTAGGTATGGCCTCTGTGATCTATTAGGTGGCGTACCACGATGAAAGTCACGAGAAGACCCATTAGAGATGGTCTGAAATGTGACCTCTCGGTGCATCAAGGTTCGTGCCCAGTAAGGACCGCATTCATTAGCCAGACTCGAGTGTTTCAGACCACAAGAAAACACGAACCATGTTGATGTTTTCTTATTGTAAATACTCATCACTGTTAGGTGAGGTTCTTAGATCTATCTACTGAAGTAGTGCATTTGATGTTCATGTTTCTAGTGTGGAACTTCAATATGATCTTGGGTGTAGGGGAACGTATATGTGGTGTAGACCCAATAGACATGCAGGGGAGTAGGGGAATGTCCATCCAGTGTGGAACCTACACATGCACGGGGGGTGTGGTGGAATGCCTCTCATCCGTGAAACCTAGTCAAGAACAGGGGATGTAAGGGAATGTCTCTCTGGTGTGGAACCTACACGTGCATGTTGTGTAGAGAGGAAAGTCTCTAGGTTGTCTACCGTCTAGATCAAGGCTTAATCTATTTTGCACCCAAGGAAAACCTTCATGTTGACATGTATCACTAAAGTCTGAGGGATATTCTCGCCCAGAACAAAGTCTGGCATCTCGATTATTCATAAAATCTATATATGATTATCATAATAGATTTAAAAGTTGCCTTCGTTTTCTAATATAAATTTTTGCAATCGAACGATTAAGTGGAGTAGATATTTTTCCATTGGGTGTTTGAGAGATGATGATGAACAGTGGAGGGAATTTAAGACAAGGTGAATCTTTATCTCCACCTAAATCCCATCACATATTCTACAGTTCTTTATCTACGTGTAACATCAGTGCATCAACAGTACACCACACTATTCTAAGGTCATTATCTGGCATTAATGATGTCTCCCTTCGTCAGGCGGGTCTCGAGCTACCCCGACGGGACACTGGTTCTGAGGGACGTCCAGAGGAAGGACTCTGGCAACTACACCTGTAGGGTCACCAACACCCATGGAGACGACCACATCACCTACGTCCTCACTGTCCAGGGTAAGTGGGTCTTCACCCTCTAGAGTTGGTTGTTGGGTCCTTCTAAACAAGTAAGATGGATAGCTGGGTCCTCCTCACTATCTAGGATGGGTAGCTGGGTCTTCCTCTCTATCTAGGGTGGGTAGCTGGGTCCTCCTCACTATCTAGGATGGGTAGTTGGGTCCTTCTCACTATCTAGGGTGGGTATCTGGGTCCTCCTCACGATCTAGGGTGGGTAGCTGGGTCCTCCTCACTATCTAGGGAGGGTAACTGAGTCCTCCTCACTGTCTAGGGTAGGTAGCTGGCTCCTCCTCACTGTCTAGGGTGGGTAGCTGGGTCCTCCTTACTATCTAGGGAGGGTAGCTGGGTCCTCCTCTGTCTAGGGAGGGTAGCTGGGTCCTCCACACTATCTAGGGTGGGTAGCTGGGTCCTCCTTACTATCTAGGCAGGGTAGCTGGGTCCTCCTCTGTCTAGGGAGGGTAGCTGGGTCCTCCCTACTATCTAGGGAGGGTAGCTGGGTCCTCCTCTGTCTAGGAAGGGTAGCTGGGTCCTCCACACTATCTAGGGTGGGTAGCTGGGTCCTCCTTACTATCTAGGGAGGGTAGCTGGTTCCTCCTCTGTCTAGGAAGGGTAGCTGGGTCCTCCACACTATCTAGAGAGGGTAGCTGGGTCCTCCTTACTATCTAGGGAGGGTAGCTGGGTCCTCCTCTGTCTAGGAAGGGTAGCTGGGTCCTCCTTACTATCTAGGGAGGGTAGCTGGGTCCTCCTTACTATCTAGGGAGGGTAGCTGGGTCCTCCACACTATCTAGGGTGGGTAGCTGGGTCCTCCCTACTATCTAGGGAGGGTAGCTGGGTCCTCCTCTGTCTAGGAAGGGTAGCTGGGTCCTCCACACTATCTAGGGTGGGTAGCTGGGTCCTCCTTACTATCTAGGGAGGGTAGCTGGGTCCTCCTCTGTCTAGGAAGGGTAGCTGGGTCCTCCACACTATCTAGGGTGGGTAGCTGGGTCCTCCTTACTATCTAGGGAGGGTAGCTGGGTCCTCCTCTGTCTAGGAAGGGTAGCTGGGTCCTCCTTACTATCTAGGGAGGGTAGCTGGGTCCTCCTCAGTCTAGGAAGGGTAGCTGGGTCCTCCACACTATCTAGGGTGGGTAGCTGGGTCCTCCTCACTGTCTAGGGTGGGTAGCTGGGTCTTCCTTTCTATCTAGGGTGGGTAGCTGGGTCCTCCTCACTTTCTAAGGTGGGTAGCTGGGTCCTCCACACTATCTAGGGTGGGTAGCTGGCTTCCTCCTCACTGTCTAGGGAGGGTAGCTGGGTCCTAGGGTGGATAGTTAAGTCCTCTTTATGAACGACAAGAAAGACTGTATGTTTCCATTTGAATTAATTTGTTTCTCTCTCTCTCTTTCTCTCTCCCTCTCTCTCCCCCTCTCTCATCGCGGTCGTGCCTCCCTCAGTACCGCCGTCTCCGCCACGCATTCACGTCACGAGGACGGGCGCGACGACGCTGACGGTGGCGTGGAGGACGGGCGACGAGGGCGGGGCGCCGCTCCTGGGCCTCACTGTCTCCTACAAGAAGGACTACGGCGAGTGGCAGGAGGAGACCGTCCCCCCGACCCAGACTTCGCATGACCTCCATGGTCTCTCCTGCGGCAACCACTACGACCTCTACGTCACCGCCTACAACAAGGTGGGTCCTACAACCTCGCCCTCACCACCTACGAGGAAGGCGGGTCATAACAGACTCATGGTCACCACCTTACAACACCCAGGTACACTTCGCTCTCCATTGCAGGTGGGACACGGACGCCCTTCGGAAAATCTGCGGACGAAGACGGCGGGGTCTCCCCCCAACGCGGGCGGGCGTGAGGGCGTGGTGAACGCCAACACATCGTGGGCGGCGGTGAGCTTAGCCCAGTGGAGCGACGGAGGTTGTCCCATCAGCCACTACAGCGTCGCCTACAGGAGGAGCAGCAGCTCCTCCTGGGTAGTAGGTGAGCGATTATAATGGACCCGCTCCTCACAACATCACACCCACTGACGCATACTATACTTATATAATCCCAGGACCCCTTTTATAAGTATAGGGTAAAGGGAAGAATATATCATTAATGATCATCGTAATCTAATCATAGACTAATATTTTACTGAAAAATTAATCATGCATATAGCCATTTTAACCAGTATTTACCTCCATATCACAAGCCTTGGCTCCCTCTGTCTCCTTAAGTGTAGAGGGATCAATTTACATTATCTATTTAGCTTTGTAAATAGCCCTATGGATTTACCACAAACTGACACAGTTACAGATAAGTTCCTCAGTGGGTTACGTGGGAGGTTCTGGCTGCAGTTTGACTGTGTTGTGTACCGTGACAGTGGGGGACATGATGGAGGTGGATGATACGAAGACTTTGCTCCACGGTGGATGCTGGGTTCTTCAGACTGACACACACACACACACACACACACACACTCTCTCTCTCTCTCTCTCTCTCTCTCTCTCGTCTTCGCGAACCCAGTACTTGTGGAAGGACTTGAAGCCTTGGTCTGCTATATCCTAACCAGGACAATACCTAAATCATGTCGCCCTTGTTTGTGAATAAATGAGACCTTCTTTTTTCTTCTAGGTACTGACGAAGACGACCCAGGTCTCGATCTTGCTTGTTGTGGTGTTTGTGGCGGTAGTAACTGAGTTTTTGTTTTGTGATCCCATGACGTCTTTGTGGTATGTACCACTGCTGTCCCTGAGCGCACTAGACTAATGCTGCTTTGCCTTGCCACCCGCAGTGTCCGAGCGTGTGGAAGGAGGGCGTCCGGTAGAGCTGGGCGGCCTCATGCCCGCCACCCCATACCTGGTGAGGGTCACCGCCCACAACTCAGCAGGCAGTAAGACGCAGGACTACCCCTTCACCACGGCGCCGCTCAGCGGAGGTGAGGTCACTTGCAACGTCGGAGGGGGGAAGAGTTGAGGTGAGAGAGGTGGGTGTTGGTGAGAAGGGAGGTAGAGGAGGAAGGTAGCTAGGTTGGGAGGGAGGAAAGGTGAGATGGGAGAGCAAGGTGAAAAACGAGGATTTACAGAGAGAGAGAGAGAGAGAGAGAGAGAGAGAGAGAGAGAGAGAGAGAGAGAGAGAGAGAGAATTCTGGGTATACATTACCACGACATGTTGTTCATCGAATGCTAGTCCCTATACCTTTTGTTCATCAAATAGACGTCCCAACAGCTTTTTTTCATCAAATGGACATCCTTACACCCTTTGTTCATCAGATGGACACCGCTACAGCATTTGTTCATCAGGTGGAGGTTCCTGCACCTTTTGTTCGTCAAATGGACGTCCCTTCAGCTTTTGTTCATCAAATGGAAGTGCTCACACCTTATGTTCATCAAATAGACGTCCCTACACCTCTCTTTCACCAAATGGATGTCCCTGCACCTTTTGTTCATCAGATGGACGTCCATACAGCATTTGTTCATCAGATGAACGTTCCTTCACCGTTTGTTCATCAAATTGACGTCCCTACATCAATCATTCATTAGGTATTGTTCACAAGTTCGAAGTGTATTTGTTTTTTTGGTTTTTTAGTGAAATGTTTGCTTTAACAAGTGTGTACGTGTGTGTTTGTGCCACAGGTCCGTCCTCGCCGGGGCTGGTGATGGACGGGGTGTATCTGACCGACGTGCGGGTTCTCCTGCCCGTCGTGGCCTCCTCCCTGGCCCTCCTCGCCACCGTCATCACCGTGTGCGTCTGCGTCAGGAAAAGTAAGTTCCTGAGGCTGGCACAGAGGGCCAGAGTTGGCATCCTCCCAGTACAAGTAGATGGATTTATAGTCTTGCACTGATTAACTTTCATGATTATCGAAGATGAGAGGATCGCAAGTCTTCATTTTACATACACGATTTACGTTGGTAATCAAATAGGCTTAGTCTTACTTTCATTTACAGCTTAAGTGCATATTTTTTTTTAAGATTTCTTTGCACGACATTTACAGCTGAAGTGATGTGATAAAGAGAGGCTAAAAGTATTAGTTTTTATTCACTCAATTACTTATCTAAATTTGAAGTCTTGTGAATGAAGAGAACCGAGTAGATGTATTTTATGTTATCTTCAACGAGGAACAGAAGGTGGAACTCTTTTGTATGTCTTAGACACTCTGGTTTACTTACTGATCCAACGTTGACAAATCAGAGTACAGTCCCCTCAAAGAACTTGTCACCTATAAGGAGTCCAACCTTTCCCTGCTGCTAAGTGTAGCGCAGCCATAGAAAAGCAGGTGCCCCTTGGGGAAAAAAGGAGTCCTGGGGTTACAACAGGATCCCTTGTGGGTATTTATAGATGTATCTGTCATGTACTGAAGGTGGCGCCCTTCCTCCCCTTCTCCAGAGCCTCCGCCGGCCTCGCCCCAGAGCGGTGGAGGGGACAGCAGCGTTACAGCCGTGCAGGACAACAAGGAGAACATGAAGCAGAGGGAGCAGTACTATGCCACCGTCAGGAAGACCTCCCCACACCGGGACCCCACGGCACTGGAGAGGATCCCAGGTACGTCCCCAAAACCTTCCCTCATCGCAGTCCCCACCACGGAACTGGAGAGGATCCCAGGTATGTTTCCAAGACGCTGGGATCCCACTTAGGGAATATCCCAGGTGGCTGATGTCCCAGGGCAGGGTGGTGAGATGTCAAAGTCACAACCCATGTGGCAAGGGAAGCCATGGGACTAGCTGGTGTAAATCCTTGGAACAGTAATACCTATCAGGTCAGGAACTCACATGTGTATTGTATGAGTCAGGTGTGGATGAACATGCTGTTCTGCCACATGTGTGCCAGTCACTGTATATGGCCCTTTCATCACAGTTGTGTTGTCTGAAATGAATGAGATCCAAAGATTCGTGGCATATTTAAGTCTTCCTGGGATGATATATGCTAAGGCTATGAATGGACCCGACTCCCAACACCCTGCTTCAAGGCATGCCCACTTCAGAGGATTCCAAAACCCTTTGATAAGGAGCCACCAACGGTGATCCACAGGGCTGGCCATGGGGAAGGCATGGCAGAGGGCAGAAGAGTAAGACAAGGAGAGGATGGGTCATAGGCAGAGTAGGTCACAGGGTTTGCAGTGGGACAGAGAATGTTACAGGATAGGCTCTGAGACCAGGTAGGTCATAGAGCAGGCCCTGAGGATAGGTTAGCCACAGGACAAGCCATGGTGGCTGGTAGGTCACAGAGTAATCCCTGAGAGCAGGTAGGTCATAGACTGATTCGGTGTCATCTTGAACTCACAAATGACTTATGAATTAAACTCACAGAATAACTCATGGATTGAATTCACTAACGTGAACCCTCGCAATCTCTTGCAGAGTACGCGGACGACATCTACCCGTACGCCACCTTCCAGATGAATAATAACCAGCAGGGGCAGCAGGTGCAGCAGGGTCAGGCTCAGCAGGGGCAGCGTCCACGCCTACAGCAGCCTCCACCGCAACAGCACCACAACCCTTCCAGGGGCCACTACCAGCCCTGCCCTTACAAGGACGTGATGGCCGGCAGAGAGGTGGGTCTGCAGCACACATCATAGGACACCCACCAGACGCCACCGAGGACCCCCTCTCTCCTGACGGTGGTCAGGTCTCTCGTGACACGACAGAGGACAGATCGAAGTAGGAGGAGGAGCAACAAAACCTGACCTGCGTTTTGTTGCTGTCAGTACAGAACTGTAGCTGTCGATGCTGCAGTGTGGACCTCGCTATCAACACCGTTCAGCAACATGGTTAAACACATACTCAGCTGGGGAGGGATAATTAGAAAGGAAAAGCTGAGTAATCGTTTATCTGGGCTACAGATGGCAGGTTGAAATTTTTATCATTTCAAAGACCTTTTGTCTTGGGAGAGAAACCATTGTCTTGCTTTATATACGTATATTTTAGTGTTACATATAAATTATGCAAGAGGTGATGTAACACCTTGCACATAATTCATTTATCACAAATACAACACATTAGCTGTTATTCCTTTAATGCTAGATACATAATTTTGTTGCTATATATATATATATATATATATATATATATATATTTTCTGCAATCGTGCGTTTCTGTAGATAAAAAAAAAAAAATGTATAGATTTACTCGTGGTCTAGTGTAATTTTTTTTTTAACTAACCATCGATGTTATGTACTGTCCATATTCAAGTTACTGTACCTTGTGTGTGTGTGTAGGGAGTGTAGTTTCAGATGGTCATATTATCTGGTGGAATAGAGTTAAAGATTATGTATGTCATGCCATTTCGATGCGAATATGTTTTATGTCAGTGTGGTGCTTGCTGTGGGGGTAGAGTGGATCTTTGAGTCAAAGTGAGTGGGAGTGAGGCGTTTCATTTTGAGTGCCGAGTTTGGTGGGTTGTTGTGAAAGTGGCTCTGGTGTGGGGGAGGACTGATGCTCTTCAGTGGAGTGAGTGCCCAACAGCTTGTGATTGCTGAACATTCTGGATGTCTTGTTTGCTCTTGATTGTGCCGAGGGTGAGGCGTAGTTTATAGTGGAGCGGACGAGTCGTTCCTCTTCGTTCTTGCATCCCAGTGTATCACTTGCATCATGATGTGTACCCTTGTACTTCCAGCGGATGTCGGGCTCTGCGGAGACCTACTGCCGCGTGGGTGGTGGTGGCGGTGGCAACGGGGGCGGAAATGGCGTGGGCGGTGGAGGCGGGGGCTTGAGCGTCCGCGGTCGCCACCCCACGCCCGCGCCCCGCTCCGTCAAGTCTGAGAGCGAAGAGTACGACACCTTCGGGTCCGACTCGGACACGGATCCGCCTGCGTCGTCCCGGACTGAGTCGTCAAACCAGCTGGACCAGGACAGGTCAGGGCTGATCAGAGCTGTGCATCATAGTAAGTCCCTCACCATACCCCACTGTTGCCTCCAGCCCAACACTCTCTCACTTCCCCCACCTCCCTCTCTTCCTCCTCCTCCTTTCCCCTCCCGTTCATCATGCCCTAATCTCTTGTCTAAATATACTGCTGGTGTTATCATACTACGTTATGGTCTCATTTTTAGTCCTCTTTTTTAAAAAGCTTTTTTGTTTATATCAAAATTAATCAATGACTAATTTCTTTACCTCCAAGTGATATCGCCTGTTATCAGAATGCCCTTTGCACTAATCTGTGTGTTATCTTGCTCAATTAGACTTCTTTAATTTTCACTAAATTATTGAGTCTTACTATAACTCCCCAATCTACCTTGAAATGTTATTACTGCTATGTTCAAATTGGATCCCTACATTATCATTATCTTAAAGAAATTACTTTAGTTCTCAAGCAATTGGCTTTACAGCAGAAACAAATCTCATTCCAGTAGTATCAGGACTTTAGTTTCCTTGAGATTGGATCCTTTTGTTGAACCCAAAATCTCAACTAACTCTGCCACATCAAAAGTGCTTCTCTCTCAATAGCTTTCTTACTGCATACGTATTGCACCTCTTATTGAAGGATAGCATTATCCTCCATTGATTTTTTTTGTAACTTTACAAGAAGGATGCAGGAAGGAGTACTTGTCCTGGTACTAATGTATGGATATCAAACCTAAGTGTATACAGTTCAAAATAAATAAGAAAATAATACCAGTAGAGATGAGTAACTCCCTTGGCACTGTTGGAGATGTGATAGAATGAGGGACATGAGAAGGTTAATGTGGCATGAAATGGTTATGAGAAAGTCTCAGATCGAAGTCTTTATTGGATGATTTGGACACCGTGGAAAGCAACTTTGAGAGGCTGGTCTAGAAGATATATAGCAGTACGGTGTAGGCTACAAGGAGGAGAGAGGGAGCGTGTGGACAAGACAGGCAAATGTATCGAGAGAACTGATCAAGTCCTGTGATATTTTACATAGACTTAAAGCAGCAATAGAGGACAGAGTGCAGTGGAACCTTTCTACGTTGGTGATGTAAATGGTGAGGCTAAGCTTCACGCGTATCAACCTAGTGTGTAAAATGATGAAGTAAAAGAAAAAAAGAATTGGCTTTAGGTGTGGAGGTCCATGTTGGGTGTGTGTGGATGATGATGTGGAGGCCGTGTGTGTGTACCTGATCCACCTTATGAAACAGAGTGGTGTTAATTAATGTTAGATAGATGAATTAGATAAATAGATAGACAAATGGATTTGATAGTTTGAGATTCAGCTAGATAAAGAGGCAGATTGATTGAAGGTTGTTGAGTAGACATAGCTCGATAGATAGATAGATAGAAAAAAGAGATAAAACGAGATAAACATACACCATTTCTTCAAGAGGATTCCATTTCTTTAAGGTTACAACCCCTTCTAATTTGTTGATGTTTTTACCCCTATTTCATGGCAGTATGGATCTTAATTTTTTCACAAGTTGGATTCCAATTTCTCGACTGAAAACCCTACCATCTCTTTACGTTCTGACATGACAAGTAACCTCCTCGCTCAAAACTATGTATAACATGTAGTTCCAATAACCCCCTTGATTTACCTTCATTGTCTCCCTTATAAGCCTCATTTCCCCGAGGTTATCACACTATATTGACAAGATGGGGGCCAACACTTGCCCGACCCTATTTAATCCCGGGTAAATAACATTCCCTCTTTATCGAACACGTTTTTTATTGAATGTGAAAAGTTTCCTTTATTGCCATGGCTTTTTATTAGCGAGGATTTTTATCTATTGACTCTACGTACTCTCATTTTTTACCTTCAGGTTCATGTGTCTATGGGTTTATAAATTGTCTGCGTCTCCTCAAACTTGGCTTCACGAACGTTTTCTAAAGTGTCTACCACAAATATGACTGTAGCAATTTCACTAAAAATTCTGGTTTTTCATTCATATGCGAATGTATCTTAATGTTTTGACAAAATTCCTATGTGGTACATCAGACACATATCATAAACGTTTATATATATTTATATATGAAGATGAAATTGCGCTTCAGTAGGAGTTCATACAATTTTATTTAATGTAATTCATTTTTACATGTGGCACGACATGTTTCGTAGAGACAATCCACCTCATCAGGTGCCAGTACTTAAAGTTATTTAAATCCCAACATCACACTTGGTTCCCGCCGTCCAACACCAATCTCTCTAGGCCAAGCACTGTCTGCCATGCCTGGTCATAACCCTTGTAAGGGAGAGTGATCAAGGAGGGTCAGGTGGCGGGGGTTGATCTGGGTAGCTGGGTGTGTCATGAACAACGAAACACCAAAACATGAAAAAGTTGTTCATGACACACCCAGCTACCCAGGTCAACCTCAGCCACCTGATCCTCCTTGATAACTCTCCCTTACATGGGTTACGACCAGACACAGCAGACAGTGCATGGCCTAGAAAGATTGGTGTTGGACGGCGGGAACCAAGTGTGATGTTGGGATTTAATTAGCTTTGTTAAGTACTGGCACCTGATGAGGTGGATTGTCTCCATGAAACATGTCGTGCCACATGTATAGAGAAATTACATGTTAAATAGAATTGTATGAACTACTGAAGTGCGATTTTACCTTCATACTAACATCATGGACAAGTGTGATCATATATATATATATATATATATATATATATATATATATATATATATATATATATATATATATACACTTACACACACACACACACACCACACTTACACACACATACACACACACACCGGAGGCCCCCGTGGTGAAGTGGTCAGTTTTACAACTCCACAAATCACACATACCCGAGTTTAGTGTCATGAAAGTTGTAAATACTATATAATGGGGTTGAACACGTTATAAACACTATTCCCACACTTCACCATACAAAATCCCATGGCTTTATTCCCTAGGAATAGAGAGTCTTCGTGCCAAATGTGTTGACATACGATCCTCTTTTGTTTCGCACTCCTTCATACTCTCTGTTTACCTTGTCACGATGTCTCTACACCTCTCAGAAAATATTCTCAATTGTCTCCTTTCTTTTTTTTCCCCCTAAGTGTATATCTCTATCGCAAGTTTTGCTCATGTGTTGGTACTAGCATGAACACCTTTTAATGAATATGCACTGCCTTCGACATGCACTTTGCTGAATGTTTTAACCCCCAACTCGATGTTGGTCTGTGTCCATGTTTTAAATATGCTAGCGAGATCTTCCATTTAATTCTCTATAGTTAATAAAGGGAACTGATACGTCCTTGTGTCTGTATGTGTACCAACTAACACTTCTATACTCCCTGTGTGCCACGGATCAACACACACACACAAGTCCTAGTTTTGAATTACAAACATATAAAACAAGTGTTCTACAACACACCATCACAACACACGCGTCGTACAAGTCAGGGGGTAAAGTCACGGCGTCCTAAAGGATCTCCCAGTATGAAGGACTAGAGAGTCTTAGACTATTTTGAACGCTGCAAAATTACATCGCTTGGCCAAAGTACGTTAAGGACGCTGGAGGTGTTTGTCACTATAGTGGTTAGTAAACACAAGTGAAGGCCACAGGAGGCCGAACGTATCTCTGGCACACACACACACACACACACACACACGTCTCATGCTCGCGCACTCTATTATGGTTATATTTCACTGTGAAAGTAATCATGAGACTATTGATTACACTTAGTTACCAACCCACTTGAGCACGACGGCAGGGGTCGTACGACCCTTCGTTAGCTAACCCACTTGAGCACGCAAGATTCTGAGGTATGTTCATGTCATTTAGAAATCTGTTTGATACTAATTACTGATACCTGAATGGGTTTTGGATCGTTCTATGAATATTGAGACATAGAACATCACGTACACCGGCCATATGTAGGGTCAAAGGTCGCTTGCAACTAGAAACATTTGGGAGTTGGGTCTTTGACGTATATACATGTATACTACTTGTTATCTTTTACACAGGGAGGGGATAGGAGGGTGTGAGATCATTTCTGAACATATTTCGTATGGTACGAAAGCCAAAACCAATTAAATAACGCCTTAATAAAGTTGTACACTTCTTATTCTTTTTTTCAACAGACCTTATCTACCACGCGGCCGAGTCTAGTACTTCTACAGAAGCCTCCCCTACCTTACCCAGGCGGTCCTTCCACAGAAAACGTGAGAGGTCAGTGGGGGTGAAAACGGCTGTGATCCAGGAGGAACTGTTCTATTGAGGTGTGAGTGAATGGCTGGCTTGGTGGTGAGAGAAAAGTTGTTGGCACGACACTCTACTTCTCTTGTGTTTATATACATGAATCAGAAGAGCCTGAAGGTGGCGTGAAGTATGAGTTAGGCATAGATAACAAGAAATATCACTTGTGTATTTTATGGGCGAGATAAAGCCAGAGAACAACCAGAGCGAGAGAGAGAAAGAGAGAAAGTGGGGAGTGAGTGAAGTTGCCAAGGGAGACTTACCCACCTCTCGTCTCTCCTCTCCAGGATGGGATACTCACGAGGGATAGGAGGAGGAGGAGGAGGAGGCATCCACACACTCCTCAGTCCGCCACGCACGCCCTCGTCCATCCTGGGGATGTCGCCCGTACCACTCACCCCGCCCACACCGCCCACGCCCTTCACCGACGGGCACGAACTGAGCGAGACGGAGTGCGACAGGGACGTGCGGAGGAGCTACCTGCTGGTCGAGAAGGGCAGCACCATCAACGTCTAAGAGCTCAGGCCTTCTACAGGAAGCTTCTTCGTAAGGCCTCCTGCAGTGGCGCTACACCACGCCATCACCCGCAATGTGTGCGTGGGTGGTTGGGTGTGGCGAAGTCTGAAAAAGGTGATGATGACTGTGGTTACTATGGTGGCCCTTCATGTGATACGCTACGGGAACCAAAAACCAAACACCTGAAAAAGTTTCACAGGAGGAAATGATATGCCTCAAGTTAAGGTGGTTGTAGTGTTGTTGGAGTTTCGTGGTTATGGTGCCACAACTATAGGCTGTGATGGTTGAAAGAATATTGATATATGGTCTCTAAAGTGGAGCTATAGTGCCGAGAGCCACATTGGGGGGGCAGACTACAGAGCTTTCTCTAGTGTGCAGAGTCCTAACAGTGATGGGGCCCTCCGTCATGTGATGTCGCCCCCTCTCCTCCTGCCCGGTGTTGTGAATGGAATCGGAAGTGAACAGTTTCGTAAATACTGACACACACAAAAAATTTCCTCCCCAAAAACTACCAACATTAGCTCTTACTGTGAGCCACTAAGAGCCACAGGTGAGAGTTAAATGTCCCTCCCTCCCTCCCTCATCCTCCCTGAGTTACGACGTGCGCTGTCGAGGAGGACCCGAGTGGAGGGTCGTGCTGCCACTTCGAAGTCTCCTTCTCCATAATCATAGACATAATCAAAGCCAAGTCCAGGATGACTCAAAGTTACTCGTGCTCGCTCTCTCACTCTCTCTAAGAAGGCTGGTGATCAGCAACAACTGTTGTGCTCTTAACCTAACCAGCGTCAGTGTCATTTTGCAGATATATCCCACGTAAAACTGCTGTTGTAAATATGAACTTCACTCAATCTCACTCTCTTCCTTTCTCTCTCTGGAGTGTTTACCAAATACAAATAAGCTGTACGTTACTTGTGGTGTTGAAGTGTAGGCGCGTCATGGTGATCGTGCCAGTGCCCTGCAAGCTCGCTCACATTCTCTCTCTCTCTCTCTCTCTCTCTCTCTCTCTCTCTCTCTCTCTCTCTCTCTCTCTCTCTCTCGAGTGTAACGTGTCACCGGTCGAGACACTGAATCGTCTTCTGTCGTGTCACGCCCTCACCGCCGGTCACGGAAACATTGTTATTATGTGTGTGTGTGTGACGGGGACATTATACTGCATGAGGGAAATAAGGCGAAAGAGACTTGGCATTGAGAGAGAGAAAGGATACAATCAATAGCCCTTTTTTTTCATCTGAAAACAGAAAGAAAATGTAATCACTGGTTTGGCCAACCAGGTGTATGATGCCCGAGACAGAGAAGACGGTGTACAATGGACAGAGGCCGAGAGGACAGTACGGTATGAACAGACAGGAGTCAGCGGTGCAGTATGGATAGTGTGGACAGTGCTGGTACGGACAGAGTGGACGGTACCGTATGAATAAGACAGTGGACAGGGCTATACGGATAAGACAATTTGGACAGTGCAGTATGAGCAGTGTGTTCTGTAGAACACTGTGAGTGTCATGTTCACTCCCTGTCATGAGCGTGGGGAACTTTTTTTTCCCATGTTCTCTTTCTGTTATGTCTCCACAATCCATTTTCTTTTATTGTTTTGCATTCGTTCAGACTCTCTTGTATGTGAAGCGTAAACTTTATAGACCCATTACTGTGTACCTCTTCCCATTATTATTACTGTGTGATATATTTCTATATAATAAAGATCATTTTCATGTATACTTTTTTTTTTTGTCTCATTGTGATAAGACGTTTGGTCATCCGCATTCACACATGTACTGACCGGCCAGGGGTCGAACCAACATCATTGGTTCGACTCCTGGATGATACAGTCATTCCCCAGTTAACCTAGCTGCTCATCCTATCCTAGGGGCTGGCCCAGAGAAGGTGTATGGTGCTTGTAAGGTGATGATAGTAGGACTAGCTCAGTAGTCCCGTTCTGATGGAGGGTGTAAGGCCAGCCAACCTGACATGGAAGGTTGTAAGATGGTTCTGGGAACCACTTTAACTCTCCTCAGTTCGAACGGTTCGTACCACCACCCTGGGCAGCTGTGGGCAACAGCTTACTACTACTACCTCATGTACTACTCCAAGCGTCAAGGGATATGCCTCGAGTTACTTTGGGGTATAGGGAGGTGTGAGTACACTCCTACCTGAGCCCTCCCTCTGACTGGTAGCAGAGTCACACAAGCAAGGTGTGGTAGTCATTGGCGTTCTCATTCAACTCTGAATACCAGTGCTGTATCAAGACCAAAGCAACGACTGACTCACTTCTCAGGCCTTCTCACCCCACTATGGACTGCATACCTGCCCCTCATCACAAGACCCTTGCATTCACCTCCCTTACTACCCGATCTATAAACAGATTAAACCATGGTGACATCACACACCCCTACCGCAAACCCACCTTTACCTGGAACCATTTATCTTCCTCTCTACCAACTCTCACATATGAATGACTCTCTTGATAAAAACTCCTCACTGCTTCTAATATATTTCCTTCAACAGAACATCTACTTATGTCAACCCTTTTCATATGCCCTCTTCAAATCTATGATTGCCGCTTACAAATCCCTCTGTTTCCCTAAGTATTTCTCACACAAGTTCTCTAAAACAAACACCTGATCCACGAGCCTCTAAAACGCAAAAAAACATCATCACTCCTCCCCATTCTGATGCTCTGTGCATGCCATCACCCTCTCAATCCCCACCCCACACACAACTTACCAGGTACACTCCACAAACCCATACATCGTTAGCTTGAACGTTCACCTCTGTCTTCCTTGCCTCAGGCCTTAGAGAACCACTGATCTTCTTGATCTGTGCAGACAACTTGCCAGAAGAACGGGCCTCGTCGATGAATACGTTTGAGGATGATGCCAAAGTCCTGAGGAAATAAAAGAATGAATAGGATCGCATTACCATACAAAGGGGATCTAGAAATCTACAGAGAGTTAAATCTGATACATGGCCTAATGAAATTCACCTTGGGCAAATGCAAAGCCACACACACACACACACACACACACACAGATACACACATACACACACACACACACACACGGCACTGCAGGAGCCCCCTGACGGATGGAGGGGGACTCCTCGCGCAGGTAGTGTGTGTGTGTGTGTGTGTGTGTGTGTGTGTGTGTGTGTGTGTGTTTTACACTTGTATCTGTGCACCTTGTGTATGTATGTGTGTGTGTGTGTGTGTGTGTGTGTGTGTGTGTGGAGAATGTAGGGCAACTAAACAGTAGGGTTAGAATACATGTATAGTGGTCACCTTGATAATATAGTCACAATGAGAGTGAAGCCTCCAAGACAATATAGTGACAATGACAATATAACCAGTATGACAATATAGTCACCATTACAATATAGTAACTATGACAATACAGCTACGGTGGCATTGTAGCCAACATGAAAATATAGCTGCTATGACAATGTAGCCAACATGATGATATAGTCACAGCGACGATTTAGCTGCCATGATGATATAGTCACAATGACAATATAAAAACCATGATAATATAGTCACAATGACAATACAGGCAGCATGACAATATGGCCACCATGACAATATAGCCACCATGAAAATATAGCCATAATGCCAATATAGCCATCATGACAATATAGCCATGATGACAATACAGCCACCAAGACAATATGGCCACCATGACAATATAGCCATAATGCCAATATAGCCATCATGACAATATAGCCACAATGACAATATAGCGGCCATGATAACATAGCTACAATGACAATATAGTCATCATGACAATATAGCCACAATGACAAAATAATCATGACAATATAGCCACAATGACAATATAGTCACTATGGCAATGCAACCACCATGACAATATAGTTATCATGACATTATAGCCACAATGTCAATGTAGCCAACATTATTATATAACCACGGACAATATAGCCAACCTTTGTAGTATAAACACTCTAGCAATACAATCCCTTGAAAATATAGTTCCAATGACACCATAACCACCATGGTAATATGTTACTATAACACTATAACCACCATGATGATATGTCACTATGACAATATATCCATCCTTAACATTATAGTGATTATACAATTATTATACCATAGCCAGTATGACAATAATTACATTACAGTCACAGTAACATAATTACATTATAGTAACTATGACAATAGTTATATTATAGTCACTATAACAGTAATTACATAGTCACTATGACAATAATTACATTATAGTCACTATGACAATAATTACACTATAGTCACTATGACAACAATTAAATTATAGTCACTATGACAATAATTTCATTATAGTCACTATGACAATAAGTACATTATAGTAACTATGACACTAATGTCACTATGACTATTTAACCACCATGAAAATACAGACACCATGATAATATAATCACTATATCGATATAGCCTCCAAGATAATATAGCCACTATAACAATACAGTCACCATGATCAAGGAATCATCATTATATATCCTACCATAATGGTATACCCACCATAAGAACATGCCCACTATAACGGTATAGCCACCAGGGTGATAATATAGCGTATATAACCTTTAGCCACCATGAAAAAATAACTATATCAGCCATGGCATTATAGACATCATGAGAGTATAGACACCATGAGAAAATAATCACCATGACAATATATAGCCAACGGGTCAATATAGTAATCATGTTGATATAGCCACCATGGCAATATCCTTAGCATGCTAATATAGTTAATATGATAAAATAGCCACCATGACAATATAGCAACCATGAAATTATATTCACAATGGCAATATATCTAACTTGACAATATAGTCAACCATGGGAATATAGTCACCATAATAATATAGCCACCATGACAATATATATAATTTGGTGATGTAGCCACCATGAAATTATGTTCAGCATGGCAATATAGCCAACATAACAATATAGCAACATAACAACATAGCCACAATGACCAAATAGCCAACAAAAATATAGAAATCATGGGAATATAGTCATCATGACAATATATTCAACATGGCAATATAGCAACATAACAATATAGAAGACATAAGAATATAGCCACCATGACCAGCCAACAAAAATATAGAAATCTTACTAATATGGCCACCATGAAAATTACACCCACCATGACAATATAGCCACCATGATAGTATAACCACCATGACAATATAGCCACCATGATAGTATAACCACCATGACAATATAGCCACCATGATAGTATAACCACCATGACAATATAGCCACCATGATAGTATAACCACCATGACAATATAGCCACCATGATAGTATAACCACCATGACATAGTATAACCACCATGACAATATAGCCACCATGATAGTATAACCACCATGACAATATAGCCACCATGATAGTATAACCACCATGACAATATAGTCACCATGACAGTACAGCCACCATGACAATATAGCCACCATGACAATACAGCCACAATGACAGTATAACCACCATGACAATATAGTCACCATGACAGTATAGCCACCATGACAATATAGTCACCATGACAGTATAGCCACAATGACAGTATAACCACCATGACAATATAGTCACCATGACAGTATAGCCACAATGACAGTATAACCACCATGACAATATAGTCACCATGACAGTATAGCCACCATGACAATATAGCCACCATGACAATATAACCACCATGACAGTATAGCCACAATGACAGTATAACCACCATGACAATATAGTCACCATGACAGTATAGCCACCATGACAATATAGCCACCATGACAATACAGCCACAATGACAGTATAACCACCATGACAATATAGTCACCATGACAGTATAGCCACAATGACAATATAGCCACCATGATAGTATAACCACCATGACAGTATAGCCACCATGACAGTATAGCCACAATGACAGTATAACCACCATGACAATATAGTCACCATGACAGTATAACCACCATGACAGTATAGCCACAATGACAGTATAACCACCATGACAATATAGTCACCATGACATCAAGACTGAGGTACAAGTGAAGGTCAAAATCGTTCAAAAGACATCAGAAACCACCGGAAAAACAATTCCAACCAAACCAAACCTAATAAACCAAAACAAACCTACCAAACCAAACCTAGCCTAACAAACCAAACCTAGCATAACAAACCGAACCTAGCCTAGCCTAAGAACCAAATCAAACCTAACAAACCAAAACTAACCTAACAAACCAAACATAAACCTAACACACCAAACCTAAGCTAACAAACCAAACATAACAAACCTAACAAACCAAATCTAACCTAACAAACCAAACCGAATAAGTTTAATATACACAAATGCGCGGAGCATCATTACGAAACGCGATGAACGTATACCCCATGATAAACGTATATCCTATGATGAACGTATACCCTATGATGAACGTATACCCTATGATGAACGAATATCCTATGATGAACGTATACCCTATGATGAACGTATACCCTATGATGAACGTATACCCTATGATGAACGAATATCCTATGATGAACGTATACCCTATGATGAACGTATACCCTATGATGAACGTATACCCTATGATGAATGTATACCCTATGATGAACGTATATCCTATGATGAACGTATATCCTATGATGAACGTATATCCTATGATGAACGTATACCCTATGATGAACGAATATCCTATGATGAACGTATACCCTATGATGAACGTATACCCTATGATGAACGTATACCCTATGATGAACGTATACCCTATGATGAACGTATATCCTATGATGAACGTATACCCTATGATGAACGTATACCCTATGATGAACGTATACCCTATGATGAACGTATATCCTATGATGAACGTATACCCTATGATGAACGTATACCCTATGATGAACGTATATCCTATGATGAACGTATACCCTATGATGAACGTATATCCTATGATGAACGTATATTCTATGATGAACGTATACCCTATGATGAACGTATACCCATTGATGAACGTATATCCTATGATGAACGTATATCCTATGATGAACGTATATCCTATGATGAACGTATACCCTATGATGAACGTATATCCTATGATGAACGTATACCCTATGATGAACGTATATCCTATGATGAACGTATACCCTGTGATGAACGTATATCCTACGATGAACGTATATCCTATGATGAACGTATACCCTATGATGAACGTATATCCTATGATGAACGTATACCCTATGATGAACGTATATCCTATGATGAACGTATACCCTGTGATGAACGTATATCCTACGATGAACGTATACCCTATGATGAACGTATACCCTATGATGAACGTATATCCTATGATGAACGTATATCCTATGATGAACGTATACCCTATGATGAACGTATACCCTATGATGAACGTATATCCTATGATGAACGTATACCCTATGATGAACGTATATCCTATGATGAACGTATACCCTATGATGAACGTATATCCTATGATGAACGTATACCCTGTGATGAACGTATATCCTACGATGAACGTATACCCTATGATGAACGTATACCCTATGATGAACGTATACCCTATGATGAACGTATATCCTATGATGAACGTATACCCTATGATGAACGTATATCCTATGATGAACGTATACCCTATGATGAACGTATACCCTATGATGAACGTATATCCTATGATGAACGTATACCCTATGATGAACGTATATCCTATGATGAACGTATACCCTATGATGAACGTATATCCTATGATGAACGTATACCCTATGATGAACGTATACCCTATGATGAACGTATACCCTATGATGAACGTATATCCTATGATGAACGTATACCCTATGATGAACGTATACCCTATGATGAACGTATATCCTATGATGAACGTATACCCTATGATGAACGTATACCCTATGATGAACGTATACCCTATGCAGATACTGAAACACCGAACATTACTGCAATCTCAGAAACACGAATAAACTCTTAAGAATAAACACTGAATCGCCAAGTTAGCAATACCCGGATACAAACTATTTACGAAAGATTGGTTATACAAGGTAGATGGTGGTAGAGTTTTGATCTACGTTGATCAACAAAATAGACACACACACACACACACACACACTCACACTTAACGACTCTCTTTATATTGACATTATCACCGACCAGTTCAAAAGTAAACTAAGTCTCGGTGTTATTTACCGACCTCCTGAACAAAAAGATGATGACGATGTTATACAATGAAATCAAAACTATGATAAACAGTAAAGAGGTTATGATAGTAGGGGACTTCAACAGTCGAAACATAAACGGGAACATGTTAACAGGTGACCGAGAGGGAACGAGACTAACGGAACTGGTTGAAGACGCTTTTCTACAACAGTTAGTTAAGAAAACGGGAACATGTTAACAGGTGACCGAGAGGGAACGAGACTAACGGAACTGGTTGAAGACGCTTTTCTACAACAGTTAATTAAAAAAATATAACTAGAGGTAAAAATATTCTTGATCTTGTCCTCACCAGCGACACAAACGTAACCATTGCGAAGTAGGCGAGAGTTTGTTAAAAGCGATCACAGTTTGATTGGATTAGAAATAAATTCGAATAATGAAATAAATGATAAACTCTTGACCCCAGATGACAGGTGAGCACATTTTGAAAATATAAGACGAAGAAATTCGCATTACCGATTGGACAAAACTTCATGACGTTTACAAAGTAGAGGAAATGTGGAATACTTCAAAAAACACACACAAGATTGAAAATAAACATATTCCACGAATCACAAAGAGAACTTGAAATATTTCCAAACCATCATGTATGAATAAGAGAATAGAAGGACTAATTTGCGAAAAGAGCACATATAAGAAATTCAAATCAGTTGGAACCGATGAAAATCACCGGGAATTTATCGAAATGCAAAGAGAGTGTAAGAAGTTCATAAGACAGAGTAAACGCAACGAAGAAAAAAGAATTTCCTTCAAAGTTAAGAATTATCCTATGGAATTCTTCAAATGTATAAGACAAAGGAAGACATTAAAAGAAGGAATTTGACCACTACGAAACGAACATGACACACTAACTACTGACCACAAGGAAATGGTTACCATACTAAATTATTCGTTTATCTCCGTATTCACAATTGAAGAAAGATCTCGAATACCACAACCAATGAAAATGTTTCAAGGATCTGATGAAGAAGAGTTGAAGGTTAGAGAAATAAAGAACTCCGAAGTACCTAAATACCTGGACCAAATAAAGAACTCTGAAGTACCTACTAAATACCTGGACCAATTAAAGAACTCTGAAGTACCTACTAAATACCTGGACCAATTAAATCCTAACAAATTCCACAACCCAGATAACTAAACTCTAAGATTTTTAAAGGTCAGGAGACAGCTGATATACCCTATAA
The DNA here is from genome assembly GCF_036320965.1 of Panulirus ornatus. Classification (NCBI taxonomy): domain Eukaryota; kingdom Metazoa; phylum Arthropoda; class Malacostraca; order Decapoda; family Palinuridae; genus Panulirus; species Panulirus ornatus. The sequence goes on along the minus strand of NC_092257.1, from coordinate 18,861,417 downwards.
CAAAAATATTCAACAATTTCTATCGGATGGTCAGGTGCCAACTGTATGGAAACCATCACATGTTATTCCTATACATAAAAATAGGAGACAAAAAGTGTGCCTTGATCTACCGACCAATTAGCCTTACGTCATTGTTAGGTAAAATGATGGAAAAAATAATACGAGAGAAAAATTGTCACGTTTCTGGAACACAAAATTATATCAGACAATGAACACAGTTTCCGCTATAGAAGATCCGGCATTTTTTTTACGTTATCAAAATTGCGACGAAAAAGTAACGTCTGATGTAGCATATTTAGATTTCCAAAATGCTTTCGACAAAATACCTAACATGAGACTTTTACATAAACTCAAAGCACACGGAATCGGTGAAGAACTCTGTACATGGACCAGAGATTGGCTTACCGGAAGAGAGCGAGCGCGTAGTATTAAACGCCGGAGCCTCAGATTGGCTAGACATAGCGAGTGGTGTGCCACAGGGGCTGATCCTAGGTCCAATTGTTTTCATGATATACATGAATGACCTAAAACTCGGTTTCATATCTAAGAAATCCAAATTTGCGGACGATACTAAACTAGGAGGTAGAACCGTAAACAGGCGGGACTGCGAAATGATTCAGAGAAATCTTAACTTATCAGCAGAGTGGTCAGACAGATGGCAAATAAAGTTTAATGTAGACAAGTGTAAAGTTATGCACTTTGGAAACAAGAATATAAGTTACAAGTACAAACTATTCGGAAACTCTCTATCCAAATTAAATGAAGAAAAAGACATTGGAGTTGTCATTAGCAACAATTTGAAATACACTAAACAGTGTCAAGCAGCAAGTAAGAAAGGTAGCCAAATGTTAGGTTTCATAGCCAGGAACATTGATTATATGACACCAGAAACAATTCTCACACTTTATGATTCCCTAGCAAGATCACAACTAGAATACGCAGTCCAGTCTTGGTCCCCAAACTATAAGAGAGACGAGGAAAAATCAGAGCAAATACAAAGACGCGCAACAAAATTGATAACATCCTTTAGAAATCTGGCGATACGAAGAGATGCTAAAACGATTGGATCTCGTTTCCCATAAAAAAGTAAACTTCGCGGCGACTTAATCCAAGTGTTCAAAATTCTGAACAAGTTCGATTAATTAAACCGCGAGCAACGTTTCGAAATACAAGAAAATACGGTTACTAAGACAAATGGAATAAAACTCAAAGCTAAAAGATGTAGTACGGACGTGAGAAAAACTGTCTTTTCCCGTGTGTTGAGCACTAGAATAAGTTACCGTCAGACATAAGTGAATGCTAAAACTATAAATACCTTCAAAAGACGTTTAGACAAATATTATATACATTCAGAACTACACGTATAAACGACAGCGTTAACGAGGACACTAGAAGGCTAATGTGCAGCAGCGGGGAATCGGTCATAGCTTTCAAAAGTCCTGAGCGGAATTAAATTTTTCTTGTCAAATCAAATAATTTTTTTCCTTCAGACAACCCAGTCGTGAGCCAATTAGGCCTCCTGTGGTCTGTCTTTCTCATGTAAACTCATGTAACCTAACCACACAAACCAAATTTGACAAACCAAACCAAATTCGCTGGGTGTCCGAAGCGGTAATACTACCACAGAGATGCTCGGAGTCGCCGTTGTGGTGGTGGCACCGTCGGGGGGGAATGTATGGGTCATGAGAAGCGATGAAACGGTGTTTGTCCTTGTGTAGTGATGGGTTGGTCCAGAGCGCAGACAGGCAAGCGCGACGTGTTTGTTTACGAAGCTCCGACTTCAGAAGGAGATTGCCGAGGCCGAGTTAAGGAGGGCGGGGTGCTCAGAGCCTCCCGGGTTATTTCAAGTTTTCATGTATTTTGTCACTTTTATATTTTTGTTGGAGTGTGGAGGAGTCAGTGTGTCTAGGGTGCTGAAGTGTTGAAGTAAGGGTGAGGTTTGGGGAGGCGGTGGTAGGAGTGTGCGTAGGGCGGGAGGGGTTGGTGTCTAGCGCTGTGGCATGGAACGGAGTCTCGAGCGAGGGTGTTGAAGTCGACATGTATTGGTTCTCTTATTTCACTGTGTAGGTGTCCGAGCGTTCGTGGTCGCTAGGTAGCCACTGTGTGTGGTTTGCAACACCGCAATAAACCTGTAGTTACGAAACCACTTCTCCGTTCGGTAATGAATCACCTGAACAATGAAACGAAGCAGATGATTGTTCTCTTGTGAACAAGGAAATTTGTCAATAATCTTATACGAATCATACTTCGGGAGTTCACACGACAAACACAAATTATATAACGGAAGAACAAATTAATCAAGTATGCACAAACGGTACTGCAACGCTATTTACCTGGGTTCAGCGTCTTTCCAAAACCGAACCAGGATTCGCAACCACGAATCTTTTATACATAACATTAACACATACCATAACTTAAGTAAGTCCCAGCTCTATATCAGAGTTACCCACAGAACAGACCTAACTCGAGAAGTACACAGTGTAACAAACGTTATCCAAAACTCGAATCCTTACACAAGTATTTCACTCCAGACGGTGACACAGTTCCTCTCACTATACAACCCAGCAAGGTACTGAGTACTGCCTCGCCACACTGGTCCCCGGTCCCCCCCACACCCCCCACACCTCAGTTACCATGTCGTGTCATGACTAAGTTCTTATACACCATGATGACAACAAGAAATACATCAATAGATTATGTAATATGTAGATTGTGTAGTATATATAATGCAAAAAAGTTGATATAAGTAATTACAACAGTGCTTTCGTACATATGTAGCTGGATACTGGATTTGAACAAGCGCAGTGCAATTAGCGATGTTATTGGTCAGAACCGTGTGTGTATATATATATATATATATATATATATATATATATATATATATATATATATATATATATATATATATATATATATATCCCCTATCCCTGGGGATAGGGGATTAAGAATACTTCCCACGTATTCCCTGCGTGTCGTAGAAGGCGACTAAAAGGGGAGGGAGCGGGGGGCTGGAAATCCTCCCCCTCTCTTTTTTTTTTTTTTTAATTTTCCAAAAGGAGTAACAGAGGGGGGGGGGGCCAGGTGAGGATATCCCACAAAGGCCCAGTCCTCTGTTCTTAACGCTACCTCGCTAACGCGGGTAATGGCGAATAGTTTAAAAGAAAAAAAAAGATATATATATATATATATATATATATATATATATATATATATATATATATATATATATATATATATATATATATATATTGTGTGTGTGTTACCCACACCTGCTCATGGATACACCTGCGAGCGGACAAGTCACCTTCGGTAGGGCTGTCAGCAGAAGTGGAGGTGAGGACCGTCTTTGCCTTACTTCCTCCCTACATGGGCGAAATAGCATCTCGCTCAAAAAAGCTGCTAACTTTTAATGCATATCTTTAAATCATTTGCATCATCCCAGCTCCTCAGCATCATTATTATTGAAAGGTAATTATATTTACTGTTGAGCACAGCAAATCTGTCTGCACTGACCACCCACACTCACTCGCCCGGGTGAGTGAGTGAGCTAGAGAAGCGCGCGCCATTTGCTGCAGCCCAGGTCAGTCCGCGGAACCATAAGCCTCTGAACAGCGACACATGAGAGAGAGTTGATGAGGTGGCGGCCTTGATGACGTCAACTGGAAGGAGAGGGAGGAGCTCGGTGAATGACGCCAACAGGAGGCGGAGTCTTATAGCCTTGAGACTACCGACATTTGGCGTGTGGGGGGGCGGGGATAGCATTGACGATGACATCAACAACGGGGCGGAGCCTTGAAGCTCTATGGATGGTCAGTAGTGGGCGGGGCTTTAGAGCAATCAATACAGGCGAATTTTGCGAGCCAGATGGCCCTCTCCTCCTCCCACAGTAGAGTGAGGTAGAAGTAACGCTGTCTTATGTCCCGCTGTTCTGAAACATGACTAGTTTGATTTTACTGGGCATGTCGATATATATATATATATATATATATATATATATATGTGTGTGTGTGTGTGTGTGTGTGTGTGTGTGTGTGTGAGCAAATCTGTTGCAGATTCATATAAGAAAGCGTCTTAATGTTCATTCTCAGGAAGCCGTTTAGAGATGTTGCCAAGCGACAGACAGACAGCCACTACATGTATTTTTTGCTCTAGATCTACCTCCAAGGATCATCATACAGACTTCACAGAAAGGTTATGATATAAATAAATGAACGCCGTACGTAAATCATTTATGTATATCTATATATAAATCATGTATTAATGCATTTCATATACATTCCACATGTACACAATAAAGTCATTCGAAGATAATGATACATTATATATTATGGAATCTTGTCTTAACCATATAGTGAATAATAATAAGTTACACAAATTGTACAATAGATATCTATTTCTGTCACCTCATGCAAGACGTGACAGAACAACGAAGAGAAATTATGAATACGATGAATGTTGTTGATGGGGAATAATTACGATGGTAGGGAATGAAAACTATGTCTCATATTACTCAAAAATTGGTATGATGGTTTGTATGTTCCACCAATATATGATCATACATATGAGTCACAATGGTATCATCATTTTCACACAAAAAGAAAAGGTAGAATTATATCACAAATGCCACTATGATACGTTCAAATAGAAAGGGTAACAAAGACGAATATATATATATATATATATATATATATATATATATATATATATATATATATATATATATATATATATCAGGAGAGTGGGTGTGGTGTCATAGGAATGGGAATGGTGTGAGAGGACTGGGAGACATGGTGGAGGAGTGGGAATGGTAGGAGTGGAGATGGGATTGTAGAGGGGTGAGGGTTAGTGTTAGGGGACTGGGAGTGGCGTGTGTGTGTGTGTGTGTGTGTGTGGGAATGGTGCTAAGGGGTGGTAGTGGTGTTAGGGGCAGCAAGGTTTTGGTACTGTTAAGCTCTGCCAATAACCTGTGTGTTATCACTCTGTACAATTCTTGCATTATTTACATTCTTACATTTTTCATATCACCTTCAGTGTAAAATATAATACATCATTTTGTACTATCACTCTGAATTATATTGGATACATCACTGTATATAATGTTAATCAGAGATGTATAAAAATTAATCTTAAATTAGCAGCTTCCAGTGTTGGGGGCAGCAACAGGGGAGGCTCAGAAATCGCTCCACCAACGACGCTGTGCTACACAGAATCTCTACATAGTCGAAAGTCTGGCACGTTTAAGACTTACTTCTCTTCTTGTAACAAAGACAACAGCTGCAGGTACTATACAGTTATGGTGGGAACTAAAGAATATAAATCTTGCGCTTTACCATCTCAACACTTCAGTGATTCTTTCTGGCAACTGAAGCGCGATGGTGGTGCCACCTATGTAGGTGTTGCTGAACTCTGCTTGCAAAGGGAAAGGGGGTTCATACGTGCAGTGAGAGTGTGCATGTGGTCTTCATTTTCTCCTAAACATCTTTCTCAGGTGTTCACGTTTCTTTTTTTTCGACGGGTGGCTATCTATGGCTAGAAGGTATCGGCCGTAATGACCCAAGGCTGTTGAAAAGACTAAATAACCAACCAATTAACCAACCAATCAACCAACCAATGTGCCTGCCAGAGGTTGCACCGCAAGCTCAGAGGTCACTTCGACTAGGCTGTGGTGGTTGAGTATGCCTTTAGCTACCTACCACGCCTCCTACCCGCTAACACGACTCTATGAAATGCATAGGAGTAACTGACTAAACTGGAAAGGACTTGGGTCAAAGATTTGTCTCCTGGAATTGTACAAGAGGGTAGGGACAGTAAGGCACTCTTAAAGGTGTGTGGAGGAATCGCGAGAACCCTCGTCATATTGCTTTATGGTCCATGAAGTTGAGTACACTTGCTTATCTACCCCTTTTCTACTGAGTGAGAGACGACAGATGTGTGAGTGGATGAAGTAGATTGATAAAGAAAGACCATTACTTTTTACACTGGTCATCAAGCGAGGCAAGAAAGCTATGTGCTTATACTGGCATAGAATATAGATATAGATGTAACATAGATATAGATGTAACAGCCCTGAGATAAAACCTAATATTATAAATAGTCTAATCAGATGATGTACAGTTTCAACTTCTTAAGCAGTGCGACCCTTGAGCATGACGGTGCAGCCCTTGGATACGTAAGCCTAGCCTTTAAACTGATCTCGTAAGGGTCAAGGATCATATAATCTCCAAGGGTCGTTATACCGTCATGCTCAAGGAACTGAATAAATACGTTATAACGCGTCACAAAACCGTAAACTTCTGATATTATTCGTATCGACGACACAATAAGTGAAGAATACGAGTCTACATCTGTCAGTAAGGTGTATGGCACAGGTCCATCTGGCTTACCATTATTCAAACACCGTCAGTACCATGTGCAACAGGCATAGCTAAACCTTCATAGTCCACAGTCCATTGACAACACCCAGCACCCTTAGTATGACGATCTTAAGACTGCAAACGATTATGTGAGCAACGTTTCACTGCAGTGTCGCATCCAGTTCCTCCATATCCACCCGATCTTTTCCCTCCCCCGTCACACTGTCCACCCGACATACACTGACAGTTCGTCCTCAACACGGCATAGCTCCAGCGACCGTGATAAACAAATACTACAATGGGGCTTTCAATGTTATGTTCATAAGTCCCTTTAGGAGGATTAACCAAGGCCTATCAGTCGCCTCCGTTACTGTTAACTTTCAGATCCATTTCGGGAATTCCACTTTGTTATACATAGGTTTCCTTTGTCTTCTACGAGCGAAAGCAACCGCACCTCATTTTGTACTTCATGACACTCTTCCTGGAGCCTCATGTCTGACTGACGCCTCTGTCTCTCACGTCCTTTTCAAGTCGTTTTGCTTGAAGTTTTGAACTGTCGTCTCCCGGGGCGACCGACAGCCTCAAGTCTTCTGCTACATCCAGCGTCGCCCAACAGGCTGCTACTGCTCCTCCTCCTCCTCCTCAGGCGTCCGAGGCGTCCGGATCACGACCTTGGCTTCGATGATGATCCGAGGCGGAGGGGCTGAGCTGAGCCAAGCCCGAGGCCAATGCGGAGGCCAGTTTCTGCCGCGCCTGGTCCGCCTCCTTCTTCGTCTGCGTCAGGCGGGTGTTCCAGTACAAGGTCTCCTCCTCCACCACGCGCAGCGACTTCTCCAAGGACTTCCACTCTCGCGTCTCCCTGGGAGGAGGAGGAAACACATGGGGTTGAGGTTTCAAGGAGGATGACAAACACAAGCGATGGTCAAATGAATGTAATGATCTACACATCAGCTCTGACAATATGTTTAGGTGTTTATTTATCCTTTAGATTATTTGTTACATTCGTGATACATAGCATATATCAATAGGTACACACACACACACACACACACACACACACACACACACACACACACACACACACCATATACTGGGCAATTTCTATCATAATAGTCGTGGCTGTGCACTGCTGTACTTTCCCTAAACATTTGGCTAAATATCGTGAAATGCAAATGCTGACCACACCATGCGTCCCAGGTGACAGTGGATGAGAGCATCCACTCCTTCGGCCAAGCTACAGCACCTCAGACATCACCTACACTAACACCAGCCACCTCAACACCCACCTACACTAACACCAGCCACCTCAACACCCACCCACCTTCGCTTACACCAGCCACCTCAACACCCACCTACACTAACACCAGCCACCGCAACACTCACCTACGCTTACACCAGCCACCTCAACACCCACCTACACTAACACCAGCCACCTCAACACCCACCTACGCTTACATCAGCCACCTCAACACCCACCTATACTAACACCAGCCACCTCAACACTCACCTACGCTTACACCAGCCACCTCAACACCCACCTACACTAACACCAGCCACCTCAACACCCACCTACACTAACACCAGCCACCTCAACACCCACCTATACTAACACCAGCCACCTCAACACCCACCTATACTAACACCAGCCACCTCAACACTCACCTACGCTTACACCAGCCACCTCAACACCCACCTACACTAACACCAGCCACCTCAACACCCACCTACGCTCACATCAGCCACCTCAACACCCACCTACGCTTACATCAGCCACCTCAACACTCACCTACGCTTACACCAGCCACCTCAACACCCACCTACACTAACACCAGCCACCTCAACACTCACCTACGCTTACACCAGCCACCTCAACACTCACCTACGCTTACACCAGCCACCTCAACACCCACCTATACTAACACCAGCCACCTCAACACCCACCTATACTAACACCAGCCACCTCAACACCCACCTACACTAACACCAGCCACCTCAACACCCACCTACGCTTACATCAGCCACCTCAACACTCACCTACGCTTACATCAGCCACCTCAACACTCACCTACGCTTACATCAGCCACCTCAACACTCACCTACGCTTACACCAGCCACCTCAACACCCACCTACACTAACACCAGCCACCGCAAC
>NC_092257.1:18830412-18847912 GCF_036320965.1 Panulirus ornatus | reverse complement strand
GACGCAAGACATAACAGTATAATCACTTAACCTCTTCAACACAACTGTACTACCTTTGGCCATGACGACCTAACCCCTGACCTGACCCATACGGGTCACGTCAGGTCATCATCATACACAAGGGTAGTACCATCGTGCTCAAAAGACTTTAAAAAAAATCTAATCAAATCTTTAAACACTCGACAAAGTTCAGAGGAAGTCTATCACAATCCATACCACAGAAAAGCATTAGATATATATCCACAGTGACATTTCAGGTACCAAGCAAACTACAGAATCACTATGTACAGTTTCCTATCCGTTAAGAAACTACCAATCACTTCTAATACACTACTTATGTATACGCTACTGTGAGGCTGGAGGAACCTGTACAATTAGAGGGGATCATGGGCCACTTAAGGAACAGGAATAGAGACACATTACCTGGGCGATGTAAGGTCCACGCCAGCACACGACGACATCACTGTCCTGGGATGAGGGTGGACGAGACGAGTCACCTGAAGATGAACGGCTTAATATTCCTCTGTCTCCTCCCACACACCTGCCCTGAGGTCGGCTGTTGAGCGACCGGCTGGTTAAGATCCTCGGCTCAGGAGACGATGCCGGGGAGTACTGCTCCTGCAGGATGTTGGACGTCCTCCTGAGTGGAGCTTTCTTGGATGTGGGCGAGTCTTCTCCCTGGGAGGTGTCTGGGGTAGGGCTACGACCGTACGCATCCACCGGCGACGCGCCGCGTTCGACGGGACTCAAACTCCTCGTCTGGTCTCTTACGCGGTTTACCGCGAGACCTCTGGGCTGGAGCCTCATTTCTCGTTGTGCGTAACGATCCAGGTTCGAGTCGCTAGCGTCTGTCTGGAGTTCTTGGCTGCTGTTGGTCAATTCGTCTTCTAGCGACCATCTGGCGCTCCTTCTCACGGTCGACTTCCGGGACACGGCGCCTTCCAGCGACCGCTTCTTCTTCACACTACTTCGAGATGACCTCTTGCGTGAGATGGGAGTCTTGGTGGTGAGCCTCCCACCTTTGCTCTCGCCACTGACGGAGCAGAGTAACTCGAACTTCTCCCTCGTCGCTGCGACCGACCAGGTAATCCCGGGCATGACCTCGGCGTCGTCTTTCACCGTCGTCGGCGCCTCAGTCCCGCTGGAGTCGTTGTCGCCGAACCATCGGTCATCGTCGGCAATGAACCTCTTCTCCCGTCCATCGCTCCGTCGGCGGATATTACTCGAAGTCTCGATGATTTCGATTTTACGTGGTTGGACGAGGTTATAACGAGATAGGGACTGGGAGGAACTGCTGGTCGATGAAGCCCTTGCCTCATTCAACAGCTGGGGATCTGAGTCAGACATACTTGTCTGGCTTCCTCTGTACCCCGACGCTCGGGTCAGGACTTTATCCTGAGTAATTCGATTCCCTACATGACCAGGTTGATCCTGGGTATTAGCGTTGGATATGATCTCGCTGCCACACCGCTGCATCGGTCGAGGACCCGCGTTAGCCTGGGAGTCTCCAGGCATTCGCAGGGACGATTCACTGGAACTTATGACACGGCTGGATCGAGTAAGTCTCTCCGTCGGCTGGTAGCCTCCCGCGCGACGGTTTGAGGAGGATCCTGGAAGAATGTTGACCATCAGGTAGTTGTCAACGGTATCTGTGCCGGGGTCGCTGGGCGGTGGCGAGGTACTCCCTCGCCCAGATAGCCTTCGAAGTGGAGGATGGTCACTCTTACGGTTCCTCGCAGTGTAGGTGTCTGTCTTCGCTGGCGTGCACTCCGAGTCCAGCTGCTCCCGTGAAAGCTGAAGAATCGTCCTCTGTATGCGAGACCCGATCTTGCTAACTTCTCCACTCTCACTTAAAGTTCGACTGTGGTAACTTAGGGCGGAGGCCACCACCTTCCGTCTCTCGCTGATCTCGTTCAGGCTGTCTACTGAGGCAGATCGCTGGGGACTGAAGATGTATTCGTTATCTGGACGTGGCGACGTCTGGCCCTTGTCTCTCGGGTTGGCAAGAGGTCCTCCGTTGACGGCCGACGCAGCTTCCCGGTTCTTTGTGGCGGAAATCTCCTCGGCGGGACTGGCCACCTTGGTTGGTTCTCCCGCATCTCTAACATCCCCGTTTTCAGCAGCTTTATGTTCTCCCTGTTGCTCTTCGCATTTAGTCGACTCTTGTTCTTGCGCTTCCCGCTCTCCTTCCTCCTTCGTTTTCTCCTTCATCCGCGATGTTGGGTAGACAGTGAGGCCAGAACGCTGGTCCTCAGGAGTGACCCTCAAAACTTCGTCTGACAAAGTGTTGACCCAGTGCATCAGCTCCTCACGTGACCCTAACTGTTGAAGATAGGCATTAGGTCAGATGGGGGAATCGTCCATGTACCACACAGACACACAAACATCATTACTGACACACATTTAGGTAATAATAATCACCAGTAGCCCAATCACTGACGTAATTACATACAGCTCAAATCAACGACATACTTATAACCACATGTTGAACTAATTACTTATACAATCATTATAAAGAATAACTTCTTAATTGATCACAGTGTTTAAATTATCAGTTTATACGGAAGATATAATATAGAATTTGTGGCTTCATCAAGAGGTTGACGTACTACCTTAAGAATTACCAGTCGAAATATAACAGAAACAACCAAAATATCCAATATTCTGGTCGAAATATAGCAAAAGCACCCACAATATCCAATATTCTGGCCGAAATATAGCAAAAGCACCCACAATATCCAATATTCTGGTCGAAATATAATAGAAACACCACAACATCCAATATTCTGGTCGAAATATAACAAACATCCACAATATCCAATATTTTGGTCGAAATATAACAGAAACATCCACAATATCCAATATTCTGGTCGAAATATAACAGAAATACCCATAATATCCAATATCTTGTCGACATATAACAGAAACACCCACAATATCCAATATTCTGGTCGAAATATAACAGAAACACCTACAATATCCAATATCTGGTCGACATATAACAGAAATACCCATGATATTCAATATTCTGGTCGAAATATAAAAGAAACACCCACATTATCCAATATTCTGGTCGAAGTATAAAACAAACACCTATAACTGAGCATCGCAGGAACTGCCACCAATGTAAACACAAACGTACGGCAAACTAAGCCGATGTGTGATCTATCCTTTGACCTTCCCACCTTCGTGTGTTCACCACCGACATACAATATTGTTATAATGTCTCTACAATATACCTAGGATGCTGAGGGTGCCAGGCGTTGTTTTCATTGGTTATATTGACATAATTTCAAACAGTTTCGCCAACTTTTAAGCTAATTCAGCCTGGCGTTCATAACCCTCACCACTATCGCTTTACTCTCGCTAGCGCGGAATGCTCTAGATCCCATTCTTCCACTATTGTGATATTATCTAAGTACTATACTGTCGTAGCACAACAATATATCACTCAATGTCCAAAGCTATAACACTGACGGGGTTTAAAGTGGTATATTACCACCTACAGTATACACGCGCTGCTTAACCACCCACCTTGATGACCATCATACAACGGGAGGCGCGGGAGAGGGAGAAGGCGTGGGCGTACACGCCCCCCAGTACAGGCGTCACAGACAGCCCTACAAGATTTATCCTTGAGGAGGGTGTGGAGGCGCCACGCAGAAGGTAGGCCAGGACGTGCCCGTCGCGGACTTCGACGCGGCGTGGGTTCAGCCGACCGCCTACGCTGCCTCCGATCTCTACCTGCCCTGTAGGAGTGATATGGAAAATGGCTTAAGTACAGCGTCCGCGAGGAAGAAAATATTAATAAAAATTGCCAGCCCCCATTTATTTCCAATGGCGAAACATGGTTAAAGTTTATTATCGTGCATCTGGTCATCCCACCACCAAAACCTATCCTTGGTCACGTAATGAAGACTTCTAGATCCACAGATAACCTCTTAAGACGAGAAGTATTGACGCAATCCCGCATTTCAGCCCTCGAACTTAAGCCAAGCCATCCAAAACTTCTAGGAAACGTCTCTCAAAGAAACATTTAACATCGTTGCAAAAAACGACCTTCTCATTCCGTCCCGCGAGCCAGCTTTCAAGTCCCTGCTTTCGAAGGAATGAAGCGCAAAAGACTCGATTTGCAAAGAAATACAAGGACTGGAGTGGGTAACGGCGGAGTGAGCAAGGGTGGGGTGAGGAGGCCAGAGGGTGCCAGCCGGTATAGCTGTCGTACCACTTTGAAATAACCAGATAGTCCGAACTGTGGTTGCCTTAGTGGTGCAATGAGTAGGGGAGGGTTGTACTTCTTCACTAAAAACAATATAATTGATATAGAACAGTTCATTAAGATGATAGAGGACTGTCTTCTTCCTTTTTATGAGGTCCGCGTAGTGATCACTTATACAGGATAGCGTCCCTTGTCATAAACTCATGTAACTTTTTCCAGTGAACCTTTGAACATGTTTCTGATAATACAGGTATAATAGAGCAACGTTTAAATATCTATCCGTCTAAATTATAACTAAAGAGTCCCTCCCTATAGCCATGAAAGTTAACCTGATGGAAGCGAGTCCTAGATCGGTGTGGGTGTGAATGAAACGACATTACGAGAGGCGGGTAATTATCAGCGAAGACGCACCTGGTAACGATAGGAGTGAAGAAGAGAGGCGAGTCACGTCTTTTGAGGGTGATGGTAAGGGGGTTAGTGTAACAGGTATTCTGATCTCTGTATCGTTTCATATTCAAAGTTCTTCATAAACCAATCAGAAACTAAAACGTGTCACTGAATTTTCTAAAAACCGTTTTGTCAGTAACTTGTAGCAACCGGAAGCAAGTGAATCAAAGATGAACTTAAAATGCGTATTATCAACTTTCCCTAACTTGACTATGACGTGCGGATGCTGGTCATGTCATTCTACTCACCAGAGATGACGAGAGGCGCACTCAGGTCAACCGTCTGCTGTCGCTTGATAGCTGGAGCTGGGTTGTCTGAGGACTTCTTGCTGCCTGCGTCGTCTTTCGATGACGAGGAGTCACTCTTTTTGCTGGACGAAATCGAGAAGATGGAGGAAAATAATCCTTTCTTCTTCGTCAGGGTATGTGTGTTGGATGGCTCTGTTCCCTTCGTCTTTGAGGGCGACGTGGCTGGCGAGTCTGACGACTTCTTTGAGGGCGATGTGACTGGCGAATCTGACGACTTTTTCTTTGAAGGAGACGGAGGCGACTTCGGGTCAGCTGCCTGGTTCTTCGTCTGCGACCCCGCGTTCGACTCTGTGGTCTTTTTCTCTGCTGTAGGTGAAGTTCTGGCGGTGCCCGTGGCTTCCTTTCTGGCATCAGTTCCACCAAGACTCTCAGACGAGGATTCCCTCCTCGTCGTCTCGGTCGCTGAAGCCATCTTTTCAGTCGATGAAGCTGTAGCGAATTCATCCTTCTTCTGGGCCGAATCAGGAGGGGTTGCTGGCGATTCAGACTCAGACGTGGCTGAGAGCTCGATCGTATCCACATCGAGGTTGAACTGCACCTTTTTAATCGTTCCTGTACTGGAGGCTGGCAACTCTTTGTCTTTCCTTTTGATTATGGAGTTTACTCTCTTTTTGAACGTCGTCTCACTCGAAGACCTTGACGGAGAATCGGGCTCATCCTCCCCCGAGACATGTCCATTTTCTTTGATGTTATCAACAGGGGTAACTAAAGGTTCTCCAACTTTTCCTTCTCGTACGTTAGTAATATTCTCTTCTTTAGTCGTGTGCTCTGGGCTTTCACTTTCTTCGTAACTTTCGCTTTCTAGATACTCACTTGGATCATTTCCTAAGCTATTGTATAACTGTTCGAACTTTTCCTCACTGTCACTAAAGGCATCGTTAAAGGCGTTTTGAATGATCATTTCCTCCTCGCTTGGACTGTGCATATTACTATGCTCTCTCTCACTCCCATACCTTTCATTATCTTCCCTGTCACCTCCGTTTCCACGATGGTCGGGAGGAGTTGGCGAGTTACACTGTGAGATGTCCAGGGGAGAGTTGAGACCGCTTCTTCGGCATCCTGAAGGAGATCCAAGATCGGGCGAGTGTCCATTGGCCTCAGAGTCAATGGAAAGAGCCCTTTCTAACTTCATCTTGTACAGCAAGTCTGAATATTTCCCTTCGAAAGATCCGTTGTGCCTCTCCTCGTCCTTCTCTTCGTCAGTTAAAGAGCTTTCGGAACTCGCGTCGTTCCTCAAGAAATCCACAGCACTACTCTCACCGTCGATTATAATCTCGGGATGTTTCCTGGGGTTTGAATCACTCCCACCGCGATATATGTCCTCCTCAGAGTCACTGTTCACTTGGTAGAACCCCTCACCTTCCTCTGAGTCCTCGACATTCGAATATAAAGTGTTTCTAGCCTCAACGACCTCTAGATCATGATCGTCATCCTCTATTTCCTCCCCGAGGGTGCGGACGTCGAAGTATGAGCCTTCGTCATCCTCAACGGAACGCTCGTCTACCTGACCATCCTCGAGCCCAGTGATATCTGGAGACTTCTCTTCTTTACCACCGCCACATGCTGACTGCTGCCTCGGGGCACCGCGAGCCTTTGTGTCATTTTTTGTTTCGTCGTCGAACTGGAAACTCTTGGACTCAGTTGAGGGTCTTCGCTCGCTGTTGCTAGTGCGAGGCGGTTTAGGGACGGGATTAACCTTACCCACTGACTCGTCGTTGCCTACGGACGCACCGGAGGCTTGGGCCGAGGCATCGGAAGCCCCTGAAGTGCCACTATACCTATAGGTGGAGTAACCTTTATCTTTAGCATCGTCGCCTCCACCGTCGCAGCTGGACAAGTTAATCTGGGATGAATACAGGGGATTACTCACGACGCCCGTCCCCTCGTCGTATATTGACCTGTTTACCTCTAGCTCTTCCTCTTCCTTGTTCTCCTCATACTCTATGGACAGCTGGTCGTCCTCGCTACTGACGGCGTCGTCCTTGCTCACCTCCAGCCCACTGCCATCTGAGGTCACCGTGTCATTGCGCTGTCGACTTTCTTCGAAAGCTTTTATCTGTTCCCTGAGCTGCCTCTGTCGCTCTTCTTCCTCCTCTTGCTCATCTTCCTGCTGCTTCTTCAAGTTTTTAAGGAGCATGATGGCGTCCAGGCCATTCACTGTCGCCCCAGAGGAAGAGAGAGCCTGAGAAATGAACGTAGGGTAAGTATAAGAAGAGCAAGGTCCTTTCATGTAAATCTTTTGAACAGAAAACACGATTTTGTAATAGATACGCTATAAACAATGAACTCAGACCAATAGAATACTAAAATACAATATGTTTCCATAATATTAGCATAATGTTAGGCATTATCGGCAAAAGTACGTAAAAAGAGATCTTTGAATGTAATGCAATATTTTTTTCTTTTCTAATACTCTATAGGACTAGGTAGGACTTATAGGTGTTGATATGATTATTATATAGGGACTTTACACAGTCAAAAATCATACAGGGTTGCAGGCCTAATGACCTTACTTACAGGTCGCTGGCTGTTAAACCCAACAGAACAAACAAATCAAAACAATGCAACAACTTGAAAGACAAAGCAAACATCAGAAAATAATTCTCTACAAAAATCCGGCACTGAAAGTCAGATGTATGAGACTTAATCTCACCTCTTGGAAAAGTCAACTCCTTCAAATTTAGCTGGGCGAATGGTTCTTAAGTGAGCATCAAGACTGAGAATATGAACAAGTTGTTTCTCGTAGATGAATATGACCCACATCGCAGGAGAAGCTAAACAGGAGGCTATTGATGAAGCCATGATGGAAATGTGTGTTGATTTTGGAGGCCAAAAGGGTATGGACGTTGAAGAACTTAGAAGGTGTGTGTTGGAGGTGTGTGTTGGATCTGTGTGTTGGAGGGGCCTCTTGGTAGTACGGTGAAGAAGGTGAAACTCAGGAACAAGAGAAGGAGAAGAGGGATGATACTAGGTCCTGGGGCTCAACCTAGTTGCACCATTTTCTAAAGCTGGATAAGGAAAGTCAACCAAAAAGCATTGTTCCTTTAGGAGCAAAGAGGTCAGGTCAGGTAGTTACTCTCACAAGTAAGGTTAGATAATTGCTTTTCCAAGTCAGGTCGGGTAATTGGTTTACCAGACCAGGTCAGGTAGTTTTTCTCCAAGGTCAGGTCAGGTATTTACTCTCCAAGGTCAGGTTCGGTAGTTACTCTCCAAGGTCAGGTCAGGTAGTTACTCTCCAAGGTCAGGTCAGGTAAGTTAGTCTTCAAAGTCAGGTCAGGCCATGAGCCATCTGTGGTCAAAGGCTAAAAACACAAACACATGTTTGTTTACATCGCAGCAACACAATGATTGAGTGGAAAAAAGAAAAAACTTTCCTTAAAGTTTACTCAAAGAAGAATCTCTCTGAAACTTTGTATCTGAGGGTTCAATTAAAACAGTGGAATTCCTAGTGTGAACTGACCCTGGCTTACATACATCGAGGAAGGTTTATACAACTGGATCCACAAGTGTTGATGTGGTCGTACGATCATGTGTACGGAAGGCGTATGGAAGGTATACAGGAGGTGGGCTAGAAAAGGTGTATGGGGAACAGACGTATGGTTGGCGCGCGAGAGGAATTATATGGGAAGTGATAAAGCGGGTGTACAGACATGTGTGGGAACAGGTGTGTGAGAGGAGACGTACTGGAACACTAGTGTTGGAGCAGGTGTTACAGGTGTGTGGTAGAAGATGTACTGGACTGTAAGTAGGGTACCAGGTGTATAGGAGGAGATGTGTGGGAACAGGTGTGTGAGAGGAGACGTGCTGGAACACTAGTATGGGAGTAGGTTGATAGGAGATGTGTAGGGGAGCAGGTATATGGAAACAGGTGTAAGAGTAAGATCAGTTCCGACTAAGAACACCTGTGCAGCACACGTGTCTCGTGCTAACACACCTACCAGGCCAACACAGCAACAGCTGCTGTTGCTGTATGTGTCAGTAACCCGAGACTCAACCAAAAGAGAGAGAGAGAGAGAGAGAGAGAGAGAGAGAGAGAGAGAGAGAGAGAGAGAGAGAGAGAGAGAGAGAGAGAGAGAGAGAGAGAGAGGCTGGCTGGCTCACCTGGATCATCCTGGCCTGCTCGTAGGTGGTGTTGAAGGAGAAGGTGAGCTTGTAGGCCGGTGGGCGGGAGATGACCAAGAGGTGGCGGCCATCGTCCCTACTGGAGTCGCTGCCACGCCCCACACGCACGTCCGCCCCGCCCACCGCCCACCCGCCCACGCTCCCGCCCTCACCCTGCAATCAGAGGACGAGAGATCTGTTAAAAGTGTCCAGTTAAGGGAGGAGGAAGAGCAATTTGTACATCCTACGTCTTCCAAAAGACTTTTTATTTCTAGTGACTATATGTTACCACTGTCCTCCTAGTGAGAGCTGTCAAAGGATGTCACACTTGTCCCCATCCAGTCCCGGGACAGACTCGTCCCCATCCAGTCCCGGGACAGACTTGTCCCCATCCAGTCCCGGGACAAACTCGTCCCCATCCAGACCCGGGACAAATGGTCGCATAATTGTCTGCGAACGAAAAGGGCCACAATCTCGTCTAGTAATTTCTTAACCTCAGGAGTTAAGGCTTTAAAGTTTTTTTCCTGCTACAGAATTCATCGCAACCTCGAGGCCAGAGGAACCAAATAAAAAAAGGATCCTTAAGTTATATAATGAAAAATAGTAATAACAATAATGATAATAATGACAATGATAATAATAATAATAATAATAATAATAATAATAATAATAATAATAATAATAATAATAATAATAAAAATAATAATAACAGTAATAATAATAATATCAATACTACTACTACTACTACTACTACTACTAATAATAATAATAATAATAATAATAATAATAATAAAATAATAATAACAGTAATAATAATAATATCAATACTAATAATAATAATAATAATAATAATAATAATAATAATAATAATAATAATAATAAAATAATAATAACAGTAATAATAATAATATCAATACTACTACTACTACTACTAATAATAATAATAATAATAATAATAATAATAATAATAATAATAATAATAATAATAATAATAAAATAATAATAACAGTAATAATAATAATATCAATACTAATAATAATAATAATAATAATAATAATAATAATAATAATAATAATAATAATAATGATAATAATAATAATAATAATAATAAAATAATGATTATTATAATAATGATAATAATAATAATAAATAATAATAATAAATACATTATAAAGCATATGTATATACCATTCTATGTATGTATGTATTAAGCCATCCATGTCGTAGTAAAGATGACCCGACTAATACTAAGCTTTGCTTCGTTACATATAACGAAGCGGAAATGACGTAAAGCCTTCAGGGTCAGGAGGGCGACGGAGGTGACCTCCGTCAGAAGCAGCAGTGAGGGGAGGAGGTGACCCACCTTCCTCTCCCCTCCCTTCGTCTGTCCGTCCTCACCATCCCGCTGTTACGGTCGAGGTAAATAAGACGAGGTAACACTGAGGTAACGCTGAGGTAAAGCTGAGGTAATAGTGAGGTAACAGTGAGGTAACACTGAGGTAATAGTGAGGTAACAGTGAGGTAAAACTGAGGTAACACTGAGGTAACGCTGAGGTAACACTGAGGTAACGCTGAGGTAACAGAGGTAACACTGAGGTAACGCTGAGGTAACAGAGGTAACACTGAGGTAACGCTAAGGTAACAGAGGCAACACTGAGGTAACGCTGAGGTAACGCTGAGGTAACACTGAGGTAACGCTGAGGTAACGCTGAGGTAACACTGAGGTAACGCTGAGGTAACACTGAGGTAACGCTGAGGTAACAGAGGTAACGCTGAGGTAACGCTGAGGTAACGCTGAGGTAACGCTGAGGTAACGCAGAAGACCATAAACGTCACAGGGTGTCCTACTTGGCTTCTTTACCTCACTCAGTCACAGCAGTACGATGACGCCTGCAGCCCCAGGCGGGGCGCTGCCACACCCGCGTCAGAAGTAGACAGAAGAAAGTCAGTAGCAGACAGAAGAAAGTCAGGAGTAGACAGAAGAAAGTCAGGAGTAGACAGAAGAAAGTCAGTAGCAGACAGAAGAAAGTCAGGAGTAGACAGAAGAAAGTCAGTAGCAGACAGAAGAAAGTCAGGAGTAGACAGAAGAAAGTCAGTAGCAGACAGAAGAAAGTCAGGAGTAGACAGAAGAAAGTCAGTAGTAGACAGAAGAAAGTCAGGAGTAGACAGAAGAAAGTCAGGAGTAGACAGAAGAAAGTCAGGAGTAGACAGAAGAAAGTCAGTAGTAGACAGAAGAAAGTCAGTAGTAGACAGAAGAAAGTCAGGAGTAGACAGAAGAAAGTCAGGAGTAGACAGAAGAAAGTCAGTAGTAGACAGAAGAAAGTCAGTAGTAGACAGAAGAAAGTCAGGAGTAGACAGAAGAAAGTCAGGAGTAGACAGAAGAAAGTCAGGAGTAGACAGATGAAAGTCAGGAGTAGACAGAAGAAAGTCAGTAGTAGACAGAAGAAAGTCAGGAGTAGACAGAAGAAAGTCAGGAGTAGACAGAAGAAAGTCAGGAGTAGACAGAAGAAAGTCAGGAGTAGACAGAAGAAAGTCAGGAGTAGACAGAAGAAAGTCAGTAGTAGACAGAAGAAAGTCA
This sequence comes from Panulirus ornatus, assembly GCF_036320965.1. Classification (NCBI taxonomy): domain Eukaryota; kingdom Metazoa; phylum Arthropoda; class Malacostraca; order Decapoda; family Palinuridae; genus Panulirus; species Panulirus ornatus. The sequence continues at coordinate 18,836,259 of NC_092257.1, read as the reverse complement.
GGAGTAGACAGAAGAAAGTCAGGAGTAGACAGAAGAAAGTCAGTAGTAGACAGAAGAAAGTCAGGAGTAGACAGAAGAAAGTCAGGAGTAGACAGAAGAAAGTCAGGAGTAGACAGAAGAAAGTCAGAATTAGACAGAAGAAAGTCAGGAGTAGACAGAAGAAAGTCAGGAGTAGACAGAAGAAAGTCAGGAGTAGACAGAAGAAAGTCAGTAGTAGACAGAAGAAAGTTAGGAGTAGACAGAAGAAAGTCAGTAGTAGACAGAAGAAAGTCAGGAGTAGACAGAAGAAAGTCAGGAGTAGACAGAAGAAAGTCAGAATTAGACAGAAGAAAGTCAGGAGTAGACAGAAGAAAGTCAGGAGTAGACAGAAGAAAGTCAGGAGTAGACAGAAGAAAGTCAGTAGTAGACAGAAGAAAGTTAGGAGTAGACAGAAGAAAGTCAGTAGTAGACAGAAGAAAGTCAGGAGTAGACAGAAGAAAGTCAGTAGTAGACAGAAGAAAGTCAGGAGTAGACAGAAGAAAGTCAGTAGTAGACAGAAGAAAGTCAGTATTAGACAGAAGAAAGTCAGGAGTAGACAGAAGAAAGTCAGTATTAGACAGAAGAAAGTCAGGAGTAGACAGAAGAAAGTCAGGAGTAGACAGAAGAAAGTCAGGAGTAGACAGAAGAAAGTCAGGAGTAGACAGAAGAAAGTCAGAATTAGACAGAAGAAAGTCAGGAGTAGACAGAAGAAAGTCAGGAGTAGACAGAAGAAAGTCAGGAGTAGACAGAAGAAAGAGCTTTCCATAGGAATGAAAACAACAATAGACAGTTGATCCCTTGTGTCTACAAAGATAGTAGACTCTTAGATAACTTATATCTATATTTATGATGAATGCAGACTCTTAGATAACTTATATCTATATCTACGATGAATGCAGGCTTCTCAGATAACTCATATCTATATTTACGATGAATGCAGACTCTTAGATAACTTATATCTATATCTACGATGAATGCAGGCTTCTCAGATAACTCATATCTATATTTACGATGAATGCAGACTCTTAGATAACTTATATCTATATCTACGATGAATGCAGGCTTCTCAGATAACTCATATCTATATTTACGATGAATGCAGGCTCACAGATAGATTATCTACATTTACAAAGGAATTGCGCAGATCTGTAGCAGATCTGCTACAGAAGGCAGCCAGGAAGATGTCTGGACGAAGTACCGTGGCGTAGGAGAAGGTGGCTCTGGGAGAATGTCACCACAGGAAAGGATGTGCACAACGGGTCATTCCCCAAGTACCCAGGGGAGGTGTGGGGTTACCTGTGTCGCCTCAATGGAGCAGGAGGGTCCTCCTACAGCGCCTTCAGCAGGTACCAGACTCGGGTGAATAACGAGAGGAAAACTGAGCAGGTGATGTTCTTGGGAGAAAGGGGGTTTTGAGGAAAGGATTCGTAGAACTGTCGTGTTGTATCAAGATTTTCTTAATACCTTCATATAGTGCTGTTTACGTATCTACTGCGTATCGCAGAAGGCGACTATGAGGAGCAGGAGTGAGGGTATCAAGCACACCTTCCCTCCTGTATTACTCTCCAAAAGAAGAAACAGAGGCGGGAGGCAAGCGAGGATCAGTTCCCCTGAGGCTCGATCATCCGTACTTGACCCTACGTCGCTCACGCGGGTTACGGTGAGGCACATTTTCAAATTCTAGGACGTGTGGCAAGAGTGGCGGCTACTGCTGCCAGAGGTTGTGGCGCAGCCCCGCGCCAGGTGAGGGTAGGGTAGGAGTGTGGTCAGCTTGTGGTTACAAGGGAACCTCTCCCCGCCTCTACCACAGCTATCGTGTGTCCTGGACGTCCAGTTGGACTCCACAACCACAGAATGTCAACTAATGCTGAAGTTCTTCAGTACTAGCTCACTTACAGTTAGTATAAGTACATAAGTGTATACGAATGGATCGGTGAATTTACAGATGAACGATGATGATGGTGATGATGAAGGAATGGTGGTGAGAATCGTATCGAAATGGAGTAGAGTTGAGGGAAGAAATGGTTGAGAATCAGGGTATGGTGTCGTCCCGTCGAGGGTTATGTAATATGTTGAAGGAACGTCAGAGATTCGACCTCAACTTAGCCTAAGCCTCACTTCCGAATCGAGCATCAGTTCCACACACACACACACACACACACACACACACACACACACACACACACACACACACACTCGTTGTGCGTTGGTACAGAATGAAGCACTGAACCGTGTCTCGCTCAGAGAGTCTTACAGAACAGATTCCCTGTGTCATCACTGGCTATTGGTGATGTCGCCACGTTTGCTGTGGTTCAGATCGGTGGTAAACTCCTCAAGCACGACGACACCACACACTTGTGTACGACCACACGACCTCTGAGGTTCAAGTCAAAGGTCGTACCATGGTGCTCGAAGGGTTGATTCAATTCGGTCACTCATGTCTGCATACTCTCAAAATAACTTATATCCATTCAAACAGAGATTAAAACTTTGCAGCATAATGTAGGTGAAGTCTTACTCAAGCTATGTAAATCTGATGGGTAACGCTTGTCAATCTTTTACAAACAATACCAAATATATAAAGCTAAGTCTTTGAGGCCTTAACGTACGTATCCTTGAGATGAAACCAGATTATCACACGAGAATTTCTGTTCGAGGAAGACAGGACGTGTTCTTTGATAAACAGTTTCCTTGTCAGTACTGGCTACGCAAAACAACCTTATGTACACAGATGCTTCCGTGTTTCCAACAGGGATACGTGCCTACTATCACCTGACGGCTCCTCCTCTCTACAGCACTCATGTTACATCCAATCTTCGTCAACGTCTGGTAATGCCGTTAGCGTCCCCTCCACTTCCCTGCGGCCTTTGTCGCCTCACGGGGAAAAAAAAAATGAAGAACGCCCCACAAGTGCCAAGTCTGCTTCTAGATGCCTCGTTCTTATCTTAATAACAGATGATCTTTTTTCTTCTTCTTCCAGCCATAAGATAATGAAAAATGGAACTTTTTACTTTAAGGAAGGATTCCATAAGGTCTTTAAGCTGATTCCTCTGGTTCCTTTAGCGATCCATTGATGTACTATCTCTTCTTGTCCTGGTTTTTACCCTCTCCATGCTCTCATACTTCACACTCTCCTCTCCCCGTCTTGCAGTAGTCCACAGATGCTTTGGGAATAAGTCCATCACAGCTTTTAAGATAATTCCGTACTTTAAAGGCAAGTAAATAGCTTTAACATCATCGGAATAAGATATCTACCACATACCATCTCAAGACTTTTGAAATACGTGGACGTAAAGTGGCGTACTGAGGCACAATGACTAAGCTAGTGCAACCCTCTAGGAACATTACGTACGTCCCCTCAGGATAGCAGAAGTAGCCTCTCAGACAACGCTTCTAACCTCAACATAGCAGGAGGCTCTCAAGACACAGCTTCTACCTCACTTACCACAAGAGCGCGGTCTTTAACACACACACACACCCCTTCCCACCTCCCTACAGCAGGCGGCACTGAGGAGAACACTCAAATCTCCTTAATCCAGACGCGAGATAACCTATCCCCCCTTTTCCTCAACATGGCAGCGGATTCTGGAAATAAATCCCAGACTTACTCAAAACGGTTTAGGTAATTCTAAGAACCTGCTGACCTTAGTCTTGTAGGCGTAGAGCGTTGAACCATCCAGGACGAGAACTCTCTTGGCCCAGGTGCCCAAGCGCTTCCTCTGCTCCACCTCCACCGACAACTTCGCCCTCACCGCTACCACCGTGTACTTCTCAGACCTGCGGGAACACAGGTTAGGGGTTCAGTTTACTTTCTCAGACCTGCGGAACACAGGTCAGGGGTTCAATTCACTTTCTCAGACCTGCGGGAACACAGGTCAGGGGTTCAGTTTACTTTCTCAGACCTGCGGGAACACAGGTCAGGGGTCAGGTTACTTTCTCAGACCTGCGGGAACACAGATCAATGGTCAGTCACTCCAACAATCTTAACTCTTCGTTCGACCACTTGCAATAAATGATTAAAAGTTTCACACAAATCACTAAAAAAAAAAGAAGCATCACTTTGTATTTGCAAAGCAAATTAAGGATAAACTGAACCAGTTTAGAAGGCACAGGATAATGTTATGATACGTATGAAGATATCTAGGAAACCAAATCATTGAACATTAAAGAAAGAAGATGCGGGACCAGGAAGTATATAAACATTTGTAGATAAAAACTGTAAAGAAATGACGTATAATACAGAAATGAAAACAGACATTAGCAGAGGATATAGAAAGAAAAAAAAGACTAGAGGACGCAATGTTATAGAGAGAAAGAAAAATCGGCGAAAAATGAAACGTTGAGATCAATTCAATGCACCATCGAGGGTACACAAGTCCAGTCCGTCGCTTCGTACCACGTATGGTGTGTGGGTACGGTGGTGAGGCATGAGTGGGTTTACCACATGAGGGTACGGTGGTCCTCCACATTACCCCCCGTCTCTATCATCCACCATCGGAGTTCTTCTCTATGGCCATATATGCCATATACGAATTCTTCTGTTTCACTAAACATTTCTCACATATTCTCCAAAGCAAACATCTTATACAAACACCTTGATCTGATGGTCTGTCCATGCCACCACACCCTTAGCCCCCACTCTCCCATACAACTGACCGGGTGTACTCAACAAATTTATACCACCGTAATTTGAACATTCATCTTTGTCCTCCTTGTCTTTTATATACTGGCCCAATACAGACATTTCGCCACTTCTCAGGTACCTCACCATGAGCCATGCAAATAGTGAAAATCCTGCCGCACCAGTCAACAACATTCACCACCTTTCTTAAGAAATTCAACTGCAATCCCATCCACTCCAGCCGACTTGCCATGCTTCATCTTACTCAAGGCTTTTACCACCTCTTCTCTTTTCACCAAAGCACTTGCCAAAACTCTCCCATTTCACGTACCTACCCAATCCAAACAACCTACATTTGCCATCCTATCATCAAACACATTTAGTAATCCTTCAAAGTACTTACTCCAACACCCTAATCTCTGCATGTTACCACTTCCTCGCTTGCCCCTTTCACCGATGATCCCATTTGTTTCCTTGTTCTTCTCATTTTCTTATTCTCTCTGAACAAAGGACGCATGTCAGAAGAGCTTCCTCGAACTGGGTGGAGGTCATATGATTCTCCTCTGGGATCTTTACTCTTCCTGATCAATGTATTTGACTTACCATAAGGCATGGATGCCTCCTACTTGAGTATGTTTCCAAACGACACAAAGGCCATGAGGAAAGTGAAAAGCGAAGAGGACTGCATCAACTTACAAGGGGACCTAGACAGACTCCAAAGTTGGTCTAATGTATGGTTGATGAGACTCAATCCGAATTAAGGTCTTGAGGAGGGTGACAAAGATGATACCAGAATTAAGAGCTGAGTTAGAGGGAAAAGCTAAAAGGCCTTAGATTTGCCCATCGTGGAAGAAAGAAGAGTGAGGGGTGACTTGATCTCAAACTTAAAGCTTTTAAACCAGAATGATGATAAAGACAGGAAATAGTTCTTCGAGAGGAAGAACAATGAGAACAACCAAAGACCATAACACGAAATCAGACAAAAGAGATTGAAATAAAGATGTGAGGAAGTACTTTAACAGAACACTAGAGGTGGATGAATGGAATAAACTGAATGAGGAAAAAAACAGTGATTAGGGACAGAATACAGGAGTGTAAAGAGCTGTATGAGAATTGCAGAATGTTCAAGAGATGTAAACGAGTGTAAACCTGTCTCCCCCTCCTCCCACACCCTCTATGATACAAACAGGTACAGAGAGAGAGAGAGA